>NC_043701.1:77323081-77372135 GCF_006229205.1 Suricata suricatta | reverse complement strand
GAACCTCAAGTATATTGTAGTATAGAGGTGGAATTTAAGGAAAGGTATTAAGCAGGCTGTGTTTTAGCTTATGGGCAAGTGATAAATTGTATCATGTATCTTGAATGTATCATAGATAAGCTGCTATATAACCATCGCCATTTCAGATAGCTGTGAAATTAGGTGATTAACTAGTTGTTACTTAACCTTCTAATTTCTGTAGAAGTCTAATTACATGAAATAGAAGTGGGGGTTTTGATTTTTTACTTTGCTTTTCTGTTTGGAGTGTCATTGTAACTACTGTATTGTAAATGATAGAAAATAATTGCTATGTTAAAAAAATAAATTGTGTTATATTAAAAAAAATAAAATAAAATAAAAGCAAAGCTTGCACCACTTTCCAGAGGATGTGCCACTGTTCTGTGCTTGTTAGTAGTTTTGTTTTTGTATCAGAGCAACTCCTATACCTTTCTCTCAACACAAATCATTCTCCAAACTAAACAATCAGAAAAAGAGGGGCTTGCTCTTTTAACCACAAAATCTATTATTTCTAAGACAGCAGCTTCTTTCTTCACAACTTGATTCCAAGCAGACGTGAAATACTTGGACACAATTTTACCATCTGGCAGTTAGGCTGGAAAGGGAAAGACTTCTCTAGTCCATGTGGCAGTCCATAGAGTAAGGACAGAGAAAGGCTTTTATATATATTTTTTTCTATTCCTCAGTCCCGGGAACTGATCAGAAACTTCTTTTCTTATGTAAATGTTTAATGGATTCCCCTCCCTCCTAGGGGATTTATATTAATACCTTTTAATGTGCTAAAGCAGTTTGAAAGTTCTTTACTGCTGCTCTTAGAATATATCAATAAGCAACCATCATACAAAACAAAACAAAAAAGCATTTTCTTCTGGTGTTCTCCAGAGTTCTGGCTTTAACCTCTTCTCTCTGTACCTGACAAGTTTTTCTGGGTGATCTGAGTTACTCTCAGGCTTCAGTTACTGTCTATATGCTACTGAGCCCAAATAAATATCTCTAGTATCAATCTTCCCCTAAAACTTTATATTCTTATATAAGGAAGTCCATTTGGATCTTACATAGGTATCACAAATATTTTTCCTGTCTCCAAAGTCCCACCAATGTTTATCTCCTCCAACATTCTAGAATTCACCACAGAACATCACCATCCATCATTCACCAAAGCCAGAAGGTTTGTTTCATTGCAGGCTCTTTTTATTTACAAACTTACAGAATTCAGTGGATTTTACTTTATAATTTCCCTTCCCTTCTTCCTCCTTCTTAGGTCCTCCTCATCTTTTGCTGGGTTGTTACACTGACCACAAGTCTGTCCATGCCAAACAGTTGTCAATTTCAAAACACTTTCTAGACAATAAAAAACCTTACATTTGTTGAAATTAATTTAATTGAAAGTTACAATTTGTTTGAAATATTCTTTAATGTGACACATAATAAGACTTCAAAGCCCAATCTTTCCCTACAAGCACTATGAAAGGTAGACATCCTCCAATTCCCTTGCCCATTTTTGCCATCATAGGAAGCATGAATGGTATTTGAGACTATTTTCATACGTTTAACATCACCTGATATTATTTAAAGGGGGAAAAAAAGTTTTGGGATTACAATTATAATATCCTTTTTCTTCCTTTGATGAAACATCTTCCCTTTCCAGATTTCTATTTTAACATAAGCTAGTCTTTGCAGGATTCCAAAATCCTTTAAGAATGTTTTGATTGGCATTTGTTTGAGTTTTTCAACTTAATAGGAGTAACCTTTGAAAATAAATTCTAATAAAATGAAATTAAGCCCAGAAGCCATTTTAACATGTTAATGCAGTATTTTATTTTACTCTGATTTTATTTAATTATCTTTGAATTTTTAAAGCTAATGAATTATGCCTAATTACTATCTATCCCTTTAGGATAGGCATAGATTTTTTTATTTTTATTTAAATTTAAATTAGTTAACATACAATATGGCCTTGGTTTCAGGAGCAGAACCTAATGATGCATCTCTTACATATTTCACCCAGTGCTAATCCCTAAAAGTGCTCTCCTTAATGCCCATCACCTATTTAACACATCCCCCTACCCATCTCCGCTCCAGGAACCTCAGTTTATTCTCTGTATTTATGAGTCCTTTTTAAAAATCTATTATTATAGTTTATTGTCAAGTTGGTTCTCATATAACACACAGTGCTCATCCCAACAAGTGTCCTCCTCCATGCCCATCACCCCCCTTCTCCTCTCCCCCACCCCCATCAGCCCTCAGTTTGATTCAAGAGTCTCTTATGGTTTGCCTCCCTCTCTGTTTTTATCTTCTTTTTCCTTCCCTTCCTCCATGCTCATCTGTTGTGTTTCTTAAATTCCACATACGAGGGAAGCCATTTTTCTTTCTCTGACTTATTTCACGTAGCATAATATATTAGTTGCATCCACATTGTTGAAAATAGCAAGATTTCACTCTTTTGATCATCCAGTAGTATTCAATCACACACACACACACACACACACACACACACACACACATCACATGTTCTTTATCCATTCATCAGTCAATCGACATTTGAGCTCTTTCCATCATTTGGCTATTGTTGATAGAGCTACCATAAACATTGGGGAGTATGTGCCCCTTGAAAACACTAATTTTGTATCTTTTGGATAAATACCTACTAGGGCAATTGCTGGGCCGTAGGGTAGTCCTATTTTTAATTTATTGAGGAACCTCCATGCTGTTTCCAGAGTGGCTATACCAGTTTGCATTCCCACCAACAGTGCAGAAGGGTTCCCCTTTCTCTGCATCCTCGCCAACATCTGTTGTTGCCTGAATTGTTAATTTTAGCCATTCTGACAGGCGTGCGGTGGTATCTCATGGTGGTTTTTATATGTATTTCCCTGATGATGAGTAATGTTGAGCATCTTTTCATATGTCTGTTAGCCATCTGGATGTCTTCTTTAAAAACTATTTATGTCTTCTACCCATTTCTTCACTGGATTATTTGTTTTCTGGGTATTGAGTTTGGTAAGTTCTTTATGGATTTGGGGTACTAACCTTTTATCAGATATATCATTGCAAATATCTTCTCCCATCCCGGTAGGCTGCCTTTTAGTTTTGTTGATTGTTTCCTTTGTTGTGCAGAAGCTTTTTATCTTGATGAGGTCCCAATAGTTCATTTTTGCTTTTGTTTCCCTTGCCCCCAGAGACATGTCTAATAAGAAGTTTCTGTGGCCGAGGTGAGAGTTTACTGCCTGTTTTCTCCTGTAGGATTTTGATGGTTTCCTATCTCACATTTAGATCTTTCACCCATTTTGAATTTATTTTTGTGTACGGTGTAAGAAAGAGGTCCATTCTTCTGTATGTCACTGTCCAGTTTTCCCAGCACCATTTATTAAAGAGACTGTCTTTTTGCCATTGGATATTCTTTCCTGTCTGTTGAAGATTCGTCAGCCATATAGTTGTGGGGCTATTTCTGGGTCTCTATTCTATTGCATTGATCTATGTGTCTGTTTTTATGCCAGTACCATACTGTCTTGATGATTACAGGTTTGTAATATAGCTTGAAGTCTGGAATTATGATGTCTCCAGTTTTGGTTTTCTTTTTCAACAATACTTTGGCTATTTGGGGTCTTTTCTGGTTCCATACAAATTTTAGGATTGTTTGTTCTACCTCTGTGAAGAATGCTGGGGTTATTTTGATAGGGATTGCATTGAATGTGTAGATTGCTTTGGGTAGTATCTATATGCTGAAAACTATAGAAAGCTTATAAAAGAAATTGAAGTAAAGTAAAAAATTAAAATGGAAAAACATTCCATGCTCATGGATTTAAAGGATAAATACTATTAAAATGTAGATACTACCCAATGCTACCTTTCATTTTAAATAACAGAAATGATCATACCATTTTAATATAGACATTCTAAATAAGAAAGAAAATATTCAAATAATTAAATTTCATATAAAGGAGAATTTTATTTTCTATTTTACATAGAAGATAAAAACAATATACTTGTCTGGGCAATTCTGCTCTAAATGAAACCAAGAGATGTGATGATGGTAAGACCAATCGGTCAGGATCCTTTGGCTGACTACCATATGAGAAACATGCTATTGTTGTCCAAGCATTAGCCTGCATATTGGAAGACTTATGAAATGAAAAACTAAGTGTCTTATAGTGGTTCCAACAGTAACTACTTGTGTCTCCTTGATTAAGTCACTTAAGCTCTCTTGCTTATGTGTAAAATAAAGGGGCTGAGATCAGATTCCTCAAGCACCTGTGAGCTGGCCACTTGGCTCTGTAAATAAATTTTGCTGGAACACAGATGTACCCATTCATCCAACGTCATCTGATGCTGTTTTTGTGCTCAACACCATAGCTGGGTATTTTGCAGAGACTATGACACATAGGCAACATTTAGTATCTGGTCCTTTAAGAAAAAGTTTGCTGACCCACGGGTCAGACCAAAGAAACTTTGAGTCCATTCAAGTACAAAAACTCAGTGATCCTAAGGAAATATTACTAAAAACCTTGTTCGTTAGATGTGTGATGATCATATAAGCTCAAGTTCTTAAAAAGGCTTTCGAGTAAATAATTCCACTTCAGTGATCCTCTCCCACTGCACCTGCATTAACAGAGGGTGCAGAGTCATTTTCCGTACAGTGGATCATCACTCTCACAGCTCAGGGCCGTACATTTCATGTTCTAGCTTCTGCTTCTCATTTCATGAGACTCATAGTTATTACTCCAATGCTAGATGACAACACAATACAAGAAATGGATTTCATAATCTGACTACACTGGCGATTTTGATGAATCTCTGGATCCATGCTGATTTTCTTTCCTATAAACTAGAGGTAAAACATACTAAGTTTATCCTAAGAATATCAGCTTTAAATCAAGACACAGTACTGAGAACTTTTAGGCCACTTGGTTTTAAATATGTGTTTATACCCCAAATATTATATGTATGAAATGGTATGTGTTAAAGAAAAATTATTAAATAATCACAACTATAACTAAGTCAAATTTGGTAAAAATAATTATGATTTTATGCCAGATGTATCCTTTGTGATTAATAGGGAAGAAGACAATATATAAAGATAATATTATCACACATACATAGCATTTGAAATGACAACATATGCTCTCATTAATTTTTTTAGATTTTAAGGGGAATAAGAAATTTATTGGGAGTGTTCCTCTGGAAGGCTTATGAGAAAATCATTTCCATTCCTTTCCTAAAACACCTAAATTTTTTGTATAAGTCAGGGGTGATGGTAATGCAGTATTTTTACCTAGTCTTACTAAGGATAATATTAAGACATGAAGAAAAAATCAGCAAATATGCTAGTGCTTATAATAGAGGCAAACCTTATGAGAATTTAATAAGAAGTTACAATCTGTTAGGTTTTTAGATATATGATCTCATTTGCTCTTTACAACAACCTAGAAGGAAGCATGATTATTAATATCCTAATTTAACAGAAAGGAAACCAATTTACCCCAGGTCACACAGAAATAAGTGGCCGTACCAGGATGTAAGTACAGCCAGTGCCACTGCATCCCCAGGAAGACTGGGAATCTGGGAACATTTGTTCCCAGATATTCCTGGGCTACATCTAGATGGAGTGGCAGAGACTGAGTGACTGACTCCCAAGTGCAGAGAGGTGGCAGGTCAGCCTGCTGGGAGAGGCACGGCAGGCAACAGCGTGAGGACAGGAGAGAGAAGTGAGGAGACAACACAGCCGGTTTTACTGGAAAGAGATTTCAAATATATGGGTAAATGAGAGAAAATGGCCAATGCTGTGTAGGGAGCCTCAGAGAACAATCACACAATGGATCCTCCAGGAAAAAAGACCTTTGATAAGGAAGTACTTCAGAGAAATGCTCAGACTCCTTCAGTTAGGTTCTGATTGCTGGAATTCTGATTCTAATTGCTAGAATGAAAGCAGCTCTCACCTGCTGCTTTGTTGGTATATTTTAAAGTGGAAAGTGGCTTGGGGGCTCCTGGGTAGCTCAGTTGGTTAAGCATCCAACTTTGGCTCAGGTTATGATCTTACAGTTCATGAGTTTGAGCCCCAAGTCAGGCTTTGTGCTCACAGCTCAGGGCCTAACGCCTGCTTCAGATTCTGTGTTTCCCTCTCTTCTCTCTAACCCTCCCCTGCTTGCTCGCTCGCTCTCTCTAATGAATACTAAACATCAAAAAAAAAAAAAAAGTGGAAAGTGAGGCAGTTAACTAGAGAGTATGATAACTTAGAGAGGAATGGCTAAAGATTTAAAAAAAAGAAAAAAAAAGAAAAAAGTGGATGTGAGCTGGGCTATTTATCTTGGAGGGTCCCAACTTTCCCCCCGAGAAATCTCAGACGTGAATGTGGTTAAAGCTAATCTGTAGGATATATAATGACAGAAGACAAAGCTCTTCTGAAGTATCCTTACTGATGTGGATTTTTTTTAACTGAGAGGTTTTTATGTGTTTACAACAATAAGTGTCAAAATGAATCAGTTTGAATTAATGAGGCAATGATTGAACCAATTCACGGGAAAAAAGGGTTGGGTCATACTGAATGTATCTTTTTATTTCATGACCAATTTTTGTGAACTATTTTCTCCTGTGCTTTTGGGTTTTTCTTTTTTCTTTATACTATCTGAGCAGAGGTCAAGTTATATTTTGGGGTTTCCCCACTATACTCAATATAGGATTCCAGACATAATTAGAAGAAAACCTCTACTAAGAGACATGCATGCTTTGACTTTATTTTGATGATTTTAAAGCATGTTTTGTGATACCTGGTGACAATCTTGGTTGCTGTGTAGTTGGAGTTGGGTGTCACTAATACAGAAAATAAAAAAACTTCAAATCTCTATAAAAAGGCATCTGGGAGGATTTGGGGAATATTTTAAAAGATATGTTAATTCCATGAAATGAATATGTTCCACAGTCACTGCAGAGATGAGTCATAGAGCTTTCATGCTGGAAAGGATCTAAGACAGTCTGTACCTTCTTTAATATTATCTTTTTTTTTTTTCTTTTTGAGAGAGAGAGAGAGAGAAAGCAGGGAAGGGCATAGTAGAGGGACAATGGAGAGATAATCTTAAGCAGGCTCCACACCAGTGTGGAGCATGATACAGTGCTCAGCCTCACAACTGTGAGATCATGACCTGAGTCGAAATCAAGAGTCAGACCCTTAACCGACTAAGTAACCCAGGTGCCCCGTTGTTGTCACCTCTTATGAGAAGGAAACTGAGGTCCACCACAGTTCTGGCCATTTGGCCCCACTGCATCAAATCTATCCCCTTCTTTCTGTCCTCACTGACACTAACTGCCACTTTAGTTCCTCAAACCTGCCCTTCTGTTCCTTGACTGTACAGAAGAACTCCTACTTAGTCACGCAGCCAGCATCTTTGCCCTTCCTACTCCTTTTCCCTACTCCGAGGAAGAGACATTTCCTTGAAGTGTGTAAGAGCTTCGTCTGTGCGGTCAGGTGGGATCACCACGTACAAGCTATGTGATTTGGGGTAAGTGGCTTAACCTAGCTGAGTTTCATCTGTTTCCTCTGTGAAATCCACGTAGTGACTCTGCTGGATACCTTCCATTTACCTTTCCTGATGCATTCTCCCCCACCTCCACCTTCTATGCTTCCCTGGGTTGACCTTAATAGGCCTGTCACTATAGAATCCTTCACTCTCTGACCTCAAATTGGGTTTGACCAGTGGGAAGCCCACTGACCAAAGATCAGAGGACCAGAGGGAAGGAAAATGGCAAGATTGATGTGTCTGTAAAACCTCCTTACCTTCCCGGGTTCCTTCCCAGCTTGACAGGTAAACGGCAATGGCCAAGTTCTCCCTTGAAAAGCTACTGCTCTTGCTCATTGGGTTCCAGAATCATTTTCTCTCCTAATCCCTCAGGGGAGTAGTGGTAAAGGCTCCACACTATCGCTAGCCTCGAGGGGTTTCACATCTTTAACTGTGCCCACAGTTTCATAAATAGTGCCTGCACCAGACTCTCCTCCAACACCCTGAGTTGCCCTTTGTTCCTCTCTAGGATCCCTGATATAATGGCCATACCTAACTCAGGGTGTTTGTGTGAATTAAATGAGAAACGCATGGAAAATGCTTCATAGTGCACTTGGTCCATAGTAACACTCAGAACATAACTGGCCGTCACCATTAACTAAAACACCATCTGATCCGTCACTTCTCTGCTAAAGAGTTTAATGGTTTCTCTGGGCTTTATCCTGAATGTCCAAAGTCCAAAGAATTCCCCTGCTGTAACTCCAGCCTTGCTTCTTCCCATTGCTTCCTTTTTATGTTCTAGCCAAACTACCTGTAATTATCCACTTTCACATCAGTTTCTGCGTACCACATGGTCTCATGTCATGGAATACCAAACCCAGTTAATGAACTTCTACATGTCCTTCAAAACTATACTCTGGCCAAGTCCTCTAGCAGCTTCCGTGACTTGCCTTCCCCTCCCTGGTCCAGGTAATGGTAATGAGCTCATCTCTGACTGGCTGAAACACTAAGCTTGCATGGACTTCCCAAGTCATTCATTTCCATGTCAGAACCCATCTGCCCTGCACCAGACTGCAGTTTTTGTGACGGCAGGGCCATGGTTCATTTGCCTTTCTATCACCAGCTCCTGATGGCGTCTGGCCCACAGTGAGTCTATCGTAGGACTGACATACATGGTGGGAGCAAACCCTTGAGCTGGTGTTCCTAGAGCAGGTGGCAGGTGTGTATCATTCTGACCAACAAGGAGAAAGACCCACCCCATCTGGTCCAAAGTACATCTTCTTTTACTTGTTTTATACTTTGAGACTTTCTGTCAGATCTCCATAGAAAATCTGTCCCTGGATTTTAAAATGTTTAAAAACATAATGTGAGTGGGTCAGTTGGGTGGGTCAGTCAGTTACATGTCCGACTCCTGGTTTCTGCTCAGTCATGATCTCACAGTTTGGGAGTTCGAGCCCCACGTCGGACACGGTGCTGAGGGCACGGAGCCTGCCTGGTGTTCTCCCACTGCCTCTCTTTGCCCCTCTCCCACTCGCATCCATGCATTCTCTCTCTCTCTCTCTCTCTCTCTCAAAAATAAATAAATATTAAAAAAAATAAAATGCTAATGTGAGTAAAAGTGAATCACATAAAAGTTCATGATCCTTTTTTTGGTTGTTATTAAGAAGTAAACCCAAAACATACATACAATTCTTTAATTCCTTTATAATGCTCAAATCTGTATTAAATACAAAAACAAAGAGATATCATACCATAAGGTTATTGATATACAAGCTCCTGGTTCATAATAAGTGATGGATATACTTCGCTAACAAGCCCCATGATTTCTCAAACTTTAATATTTAAAATTTAGGTAAATAAAACCTTAGGAATTAATCAATCTCTCCTCTAAATTTTTATATAACATGTAGTTCTTCATCCATCTCACTTGGCAGCAAGTATATAAAACTATTTTATTCAACTTTTTTATCTCTATGTTTATGTCTCTATCTTAGAAGTCCCCTGTGAGCAAGATTCATTTCTTATAATTGTCCCTTTCCTTAATACCACTCTGCACGCTTCTGCATGCTGACATCGCTCCAAGTCTTCTGTAAACTACGGTACTTAAAAAACCCTAGGTCTGTCTAAAGCACATTTGGACAGGGAATCAATTTGCCTCTGCTTACTAGGATCCCAGACTACGGACCAGAGGACTCAGATGTATTAAATCAGCTTGGAGCCCATCTACAACACCAGGCTTCTCTGATTCTGGATGGCACCCTCACTGCCTCTCAAAGACTTAATTTAAGTAGAGGAAGAGGTGTGCCCAGACCCAAGAGTTTCTTTTTTTAAAAAGAACCTTGATGAGCACAAGTAAAAAAACACTCATTTCAAAGCTTCCAGCTGTTCAGCTTCTCTAAAGGAAGAGACCTGAATTTACCTTTGAGGCTGACTGTGCCTTTATTCTAAGAAAACCAATTTAATGGCAATTTCTGTTACATAAATGTAAAGCAAGTCCCTACCTACTATTCTGGGGTAAGCTGTGAAATTAACCTGCATCTCGATGTTTCAAACAGAGCAAAGGGTTTAATGTAAACTGGATGCATGTTTTGGCAATGGCAATGGGTTTCTGAGGCCCTGTGGTTTCTCTGAGGAAGCTGTTTGCTGCCTGGAGGAACGCAGAGGTAACTAGTTCTCGATTAGCAGTTTTCAGGAACCTGGAGGACTGAAGAAAGGGGATGTGGTGAGGTGCGGTAACATTTAAGTCTAAAAGCCAGCATGGGCACTGACATTGGAGTGTTGGTTATGTTTTGGTATAAATATTAAGTGTTACGGTTGTGTTTTAGAGCTGCAGGCCTCAGTACCAATCCTGTAGCTAGGAGATGGAAGGTGGACCCCAAGATCTGAAATTAGACCTACCAGGGGCCTCAGATAATCATGAGTTGGGAACTTCCTCTTTCTGGAGGCTGGAGGCCTGATTTTCCAGGTAGCATCCCTGGGTACACTCACGTTGGGGAAAGAATAGCCAGCCTTAGGCAGATAGATGAGGAGATAAACAGGGAGTGGACCTTTGTCCCTACACTGAGGAGGGGCCTCTAGGGTCTGAGTGGAGGGAGAACTTTAAACAAAGGCAAGTGGTACCCCTTCCCTACCCCGGCCCTGCCCTGCCCTTCGGCAGATGCTCAGCTTTCATAAAGTCTTGTTGGAGACGATAGCCTGATGTTGGCTGTACTATAGTAGCCTATGGGAAGGGTCTACAGTCCATAAAGGAAGCCAGAATGGTCATATTGGCGCAAAATGCCAAGGAGGAGCCAGCCATGACAGGAGGCCATTATTCAAGGCACTGTTATGATGGGATCAAGAGGCAGAGCAGAGTGAAGGAAAATGAAGCACCTGTTTCAGAACAACAGGATACCTGTGGCACTCGGGCAAATAACCAGGACCATGCAGAGGAGCTCCGATGTGCTGTGGTCACTGCTCTAAAGGGACCAAGTCATAAGGAGAACTAGGAGGAAGGGTGCCTCAGTCCATTAAGCATCTGACTTCAGTTAAGGTCTTGATCTGACTGTGGGTTTGAGCCCCACATCAGGCTCTGTGCTGACAGTGCAGAGCTTGCTTGGGATTCTCTCTCTCTCTCTCTCTCTCTCTCTGCCCCTCTCCTACTCACTCTCCCCTGCCCAAATAAATAAACATTAAAAAAAAATCTAGGGGGTGTATTCCAGGCAGAGGGCATGAAAAGTTCCAATGCCCTGCAGCAGGAGCAGGCCTGGTGTGGCACAAGATGGTGAGGAGGCCCATGAGGTGGAGGGGAGAGCACTGGCAGGCACTTGGTGCACCCTCACTTCCTGTCCCCTCCCACATGACCTTCACCGCCACTTCCCACCTCTAATTCTAATTCCAACCCACCTCCAAACTCTCCCCTGAACCCCAAGATCAGAAGGTATTCCTCCATGGCATGAACTTCCACAAGATTCAGCTCTACCTCTGATTTGTCACCTGGTACTTTACCTCTCACTGGAGAATGACACTAACTTACTTAAGGCAGAGGCCGTGTCTGACTCTTGGAAGTCCCCAAGGCCAGCATAGGACCTAGAATGTGTAATGTGTTCAGAGTTGACTGGTTGAACTAATCTTGGAAGTCACTGGGTGTGTCTCACAAGTTTCAGAGAGTGATCAATGACACCTTTTATTCTGGGTGCTTATCCTATATTTATTTATACACACAAAGACCTGTGTGCATGGATATTCATTGTGACATTGTTTCTAGCAAAAGACTAAAAATAACCTCAAATTCCAGAAGGAAAGTAGCTAAATAAATTATAGCACAGCTTACAAAATGCACCCAATGAGGCCAATAAATCTATACATACTGCCATGGAGCCAACGATAATAAATTGTTAAGGGAAAAGGCAAAATAAAGAACAGTGGGTATGCTACGCACTATTTGCATTAAAATATATGTGCTTACCCATGCGTACTCTATCTCAGAAACAAACACAAGAAACAGGAAAGGCAACTGCCCGTGGGGAAAGAAATCAGAAAATAGGAGGGAGAAGAAAACTTAATTTTCACTCTACTTCCATTTTGTTCTCTGAAATGTATATTACTGTGTGCACATGTTACCTACAAAACAAATAAACAGGGGCGCCTGGGTGGCTCAGTCAGCTAAGCGTCTGGCTTTAGCTCAGTTCATGATCTCACGGCTCATGGGTTCGAGCCCCACATCAGGCTCTGTGCTGACAGCTCAGGGCCTAGCCTGCTCCAGATTCTGTGTCTCCCTCTCTCTCTGACCCTTCCCTGCTCACGCTGTCTCTCTTTCCCAAAAATAAATAAATAAATAAACAAACAAACAAACTTGCTTTTAGAAGAGAGAAAAAGGTCAAGTAAGTCCTCACCCAGCTATGTGTACTCATAGCACCCCCTTCCTGCCTCCACCCTCAAATTCTGGTGTATTTCCTTATACTTTATAATGTGAGTCCTAAAATAGTGATCGGATGTAAATGACAGGCTTCCCTGGTGTGGCAGGACACTGATGGCTGGCAGCAAGGAGCTAATGATGGGGGTAGACCAAGCTGAAATAAACTTTCATTTAAATATTCTCACCACTACAACTAAGTTGTCTTCTAAAGCGCAGACTTATCTGCATAATAGCCAGTTTATCTACAAAGACTTAGGGTCAACTTGCATGAGCAATTTGAATCATCAGGCAATTCTGAAGTTAAAAAAAAAAGTCTTCCTTGAAGAGAAATTTGCTTGCAAGTATAATACTTAAAGTAAATTTCCCTAGGATGAAAGTGTCAAAACTGCCCAAAGTAGCTAGGATTAATTTTTTTTTAACAATTCATACAATGGAGTTTTCATTTCTCCATCTAATTTAACCGCAGGAAGGCATGCTGCTTGAAATAACCAGAAATAATAGATGTAAGAATATAGTTAGATAGATTTTAAGAAGTCGAACTCAGAATTAGCAACCTGACAATCTATTTATCTTCATTTGTCAGCAAACATCACACATGCTAAGTTTGAGAGGACTAAGAATGTTCCTAGAAGCCTGCCACAGTTTTAAAAGAGCTGTCAGCAATACAACATAAACTCATCTTATCCTTCAAGGATTACAGACAGAAACCTAACATTTGAAGCACATGTCCTTGTCAGAATCTGTTATATATACTTTAAATATTCCCCTCTTGTCAGTCCAAATAGCTTGTTCTTCCAGGCATTTATCTTCATCAATAAAGCTTTCCTCAGCTTTAAGTTTATAAATGATTTTTTTAATTTATTTTTAATTTTTTTTAAATGTTTATTTTTGGAGGAGAGAGAGAGAAAGAGAGAGACAGCTAGCATGCAAGTGGGGGAGGGGCAGAGAGAGAGGGAGATAGCATCTGAAGCAGGTTCCAGGCTCTGAGCTGTCAGCACAGAGCCCAACATGGGGATAGAACCCATGACCCAGAGATCATGACCTGAGCCGAAGTCAGATGTTTAACCAACGGAGCCACCCAGGTGCCCCTAAATTTAGAAACTATCTTCAAACCAAATTTGAGTTCCAGAATTATATGGTGCTCTTTAGTTTGCTATCTTTTTTTTAAATTGATCTCATTGTTTCTTTCATTAAATATTTCATTAAAGGACCAAAAAGAGAAACTACTTGAAATACATGTCTGGAAGTTAAGTGAAATTTAGTACATGTGGATTGATTAATATTTGAAATAATGACTGTATATTAAAATCCAAAAGTCCAAAAGTACAAGATCAATATCTCTAAATTGCTGGGCACTAAGTTACTCTAAATCTATTACATAACATTAGACAGGACACTACAACAAATGTTCTGAACAAACACAGCACGCATTTCTTTTTTTAGAGAGACAGAGCAAGAGGAGGGGAGAGGGGCAAAGGAAGAGAAAGAGAGAATCCCAAGTGGATTCCACGACACCATGGGTCCCAATGTGGGGCTCGATCCCATGACCCAGGAATCATGACCTAAGCTGCAATCAAGAGTCATATGCTCCAAGAGACTCTTAAATATGGAGAGCAAACAGAGGGTGACTGGAGGGGTTGTGGGAGGGAGGATGGGCACTAAGGAATCTATTCTTGAAATCACTGTTGCACTATATGCTAACTTGGATGTAAAAAAATAAATTAAAAAAAGAAAGTTGAAATTTTAAATTAAAAAAAAAGAGTCAGATGCTCAACCAATGGAGCCACCCAAGTGCCCGTCATACAGTATGCATTTCTAAAAATACATTTGGAGGGAATTAATTTCCAAACCAGAACAAAATACCTTCAGATTTCTCCAAACCAAGATATACTTTACATTATCAATCATTTTATGTAAACCTTTTTTGTCTTAAGAAATGGCAACTTAAAAAACAAATAATTCTATTAAAATGGGCAGAGGACATGAATAGGCGTTACACAAGAAGAAATACAGATGCCCATCAGACACATGAAAAGATACACAACATCACTCATCATCAGGGGAATGTAAGTCAAAACCACAATGAAGTATCACCTCACACCTGTCAGAATGACTAGAATCAAAAACAAGAAGTAGCGAGTGTTGGAGAGGATGTGGAGACAAAGGACTGCACTGCTGGTGGGAATGCAGGTTGTGCGGCTATCCTGGAAAATAGTATGAAGGTTCCTCAAAAAAATAAAAATAGAAATACCATGCAATCCAATAATTCCAATAATGGGTGGAGGAAGAAAATAAAAATACTCATTCAAAAAGAGATATGCACCCCTATGTTTATTCCATCATTATTTACAATAGTCAAATTATGGAAGCTGGCCAAGTGTCCACTGATAAATAACTTAATAAAGATGTGGTATATACACACAATAGAATATTATTCATTCATAAAAAAATGAGATCTTGACATTTGTGGCAACATGGATGGACCTAGAGGATATTATGTTAAGTGAAATAAGTCAGACACAGAGAAAGACAAATACCGTATGATTTTGCATCTATGTGCAATCTAAAAAAACAAAGCAAGTGACAAACAAAAAGCAGGAAGAGACTCATAAATACAGAGAACTGAGGGTTGTGTGGGGGGGATTAGGGGGATGGGTAAAATAGGTGAAGGCAAGATACAAGCTTCCAGTTACAGAATGAAGAAGTCATGGGGATAAAAGGTACAGCATAGGGAATACAGTCATTGGCACTATAATACTGTTGTATGATGACAAATGGTAGTCACAACCTGTAGTAAGCAGAGCATACCTATAAACTTACTGAATAACTATGTTGTATACACGAAACTAATGTAACATTGTGTGTTAACTGTACTTCAACAAAAAATAACTTTAAAAATTTAAATGACTTTACAAATTACGAATTTATTTTATTTAAAAATAAATCAAAAGGTAAGCCACCTTATGTGATAATTATTTTGAAAAAATACTTTTTCTATGTTAACATTCATCTTCTGCAATATTTTTATCATAAAGTCATAATGACTTTTATATTACAAATTATTTTTACTACCTCCTGTGATAAGCCCATTCTTTATCAGTATGTGAATTTGTAAATTTGGGCTGTTGATAAGATTGCTAGATTTTAACTTAAAAATAATTTGGTTAAGACTATATGTGATTAACAAGGTGAACTTTTGAGGAGAGGAAAGATACATATGACAAAGGCCATATGTTCAGAGGTTAAACCTTCAATATGTGAGAGTGCTCCAACCACAGCCTTACTGGGAAGTATGCTCACCTGACCCAGGGGGTCACAGTTTTCCACATTAAGCTCCTGAACCCTCAGGATTTAGTGAAACTCTTCAAATGGTTAGAAAGAATTCACAGAGCAAATGTGGACTATTCATTAAAAAAATGTATGTCATTTGGTGCAGCAATATTACATGAAAAGAAAATAGAGTGTGTATGACATAGGTCAGGAATTTGTAAAATTCGATATGTTAGTGGTATGTTTTATAAACTATGACTTCCATTTTAGTTTTTAATACAAATACACATTTCAAACTATTTTTTTTCACTTTCTTTGCTACTACAAAAAATTGAGCAATGTTAACTTATTCTAAGTATACTTTGCAGATTTTGGATTACATATATTGGACACTCTCAGAAATAATTTTTAAAAGACAAGTGTACTAAATTAAAATGCTACAAAACAATTCATTATTTAATATATTCCTTTGATAAGCTTACTAACTAAATGTTTTATTACCAATTGGCTATTAGTAAGAAAAAAAGAAATTCAAAGGTCTAGAACAAGGACTGGCAAATCATCCATTCATTAAAATAGTATCTGTGGTTGCCTTTTCACTAAAACAGATTTGTGTGGCGGCAACAGAAAACTTCAAGGCTGATTCATTATCTGGCCCTTTATGGAAACGTCTGCCCACCCCAGTCTAGAATATCTCACAAGACAGGGATTTTGTTTC
Organism: Suricata suricatta; assembly: GCF_006229205.1. Classification (NCBI taxonomy): domain Eukaryota; kingdom Metazoa; phylum Chordata; class Mammalia; order Carnivora; family Herpestidae; genus Suricata; species Suricata suricatta. The sequence goes on along the minus strand of NC_043701.1, from coordinate 77,355,745 downwards.
CCAAGCCGTGTATGATTATTTGGGGCTCCACTGTTCCAGACCGACTAATGTCTGACAGAATAAAAAATAATATAAGAAAAATAATATTTACTGGATGTGATAGGGAACAAGGAACCTTTCTGAGTGCAGAAAGCGTTCTAAACCCTGGTTGTGGAGGCAGTTGTACCATGTGTATACATTTACCAGACCTATCAAATTGTAATAGGCAAATTTTACATAAAATGAAACAAAAAACCCAAAAAGATAACATTTGAAGATAAACTCACTTCATTAATTTAGCTGGCTAATATATTATTAAACCTGAAAAATATTAGAAGACTAGAAGAAAATTAGGAAAATCAGCTAATGATTTGATCTATGTGATTTCTGATAATAATGTTTCTAGAGTTCACGATATGAATTACAAAACACAGAAATAAAAAACATACTCTCAACTCTTATTTATAATGTCCTTCACTTTGAATTATTAAAAATACTTTGAGACGCTAGACTCAACATGAGTATTCACTCATGGACCAGAAGTAGAATCACAGGAAGCGGGGACTGTTTTGTAGTAAAGACTATTTTCCTGGGGAGCCTGGTTGGCTCTGTCTCTTGAGCATCTGACTCTTGATTTCGGCTCAGGTCATATCTCATAATTTGTGAGATGAAGCCCCATGCCGGGCTCTGCACTGTCAGTGCAAAGCCTGCTTGGGATTTGCTCTCTCGCTCTCTCTATGCCCCTTCTCCATGCTCTCTCTCTTTCTCTCAAAATAAACATATAAAAGAAGACTATTCTCTTTGCTGAGGACAGCCAAGCTAAAGCTTCAGAGTCAAAAGGTTGAAAGAATTACTTAGCTTTAGATATACATTAAAAATTAAAATAATGACCACATAACAACTTGAACAAATCTATTATCTACTCAAATAATCTAATAACTACTGTGAGTATAAAAGAAGAAAGAAATAGCATTAATATAGGGCCATCCGGGTTTTCTGCACGTTTTCATAAAAATTACAGTAGTATGTTTTATGTATATTCAAATAAAAGGAAGGAAAGAACTTATTCATGTTGGAATATAACATTACTGGATTTTAATATAAAGTTTGTAGCCATTTTATGGAAAACATCTGTCCATTTTCTACTGTATTTCCAGTAAGCCAAATAAACCTCCACTTTACTATGAAGATCAACTGGGACAACTGATAAACTGAGGATGGCTTGATGAGAAAACCACCAAATCATAAAATCACATGGCCTTAAAAAGTAGTGTTTGTACTGTTAAAAAATATAGTAAGTTTTTTAAAGAAAAATATCATTATGTAAATACACATTAAAGGCTGTGAGATATGTAAATAAGGACTATATTAGCGAAGAAAGATAATCAGTAATGTTTATTTTCCTCTAAAGTTGTCTATGACATCTATTTTAAAACAAAGAACATATTACTTAAAACTAAAGAAGTTAAAATACGTATAAAAATACGAGAAATCATGAATTCATGGTACCAATGATATAATTGGTACCATATGAAGATACGTATGCATGTAATTGAGGAACTGAAGGTAGTTAGAAAATTTTAAAATAGCAACTGTGATTAAGGTCACAAGACCAGGAGTTAATGTTTATACATTTTTTATTTGGCATTGTTATCTCTTTCTCAATGTTTAGAAAAACATAGAGAGTGAATAATAGGGAAAGGATGGTGCATTTTCTTCTTGTGTAATATAAAGATTCTTGCCAAGATTTGTCATGGATTATTTACCTCTTAAGTGGGATTTTATTTGTGAACTTTGTTCTGTTCTATTGATCTATATGTCTATTTTTGTGCCTCTATCATATTGTTTTGATTACTACAGCTTTGTAGTAGGCCTTGAAGTCTGGGATTGTAATATGTTGAGCTTTCTTTTCCTTTTTCTTTTTCAAGATTGCTTTGACTATTCAGGGTCTTTTGTGGTTCCGTACAATATTGGAATATATGTTCTAGTTCTGTGAAAAATGGTATTGGTATTTTGATAGGGATTGCATTAAATCTGTAGATTGTTTTGGGTATTATATCCATGAGCATGGAACATCTTCCTATTTGTGTCCTCTTCAATTTCTTTCATCAGTGTTTTGCAGTTTTTGGAGTACAGATCTTTTACCTCTTTAGTTAAGTTTATTTCTAAGTATTAATTATTTCTGGTGCAATTGTAAATGGAGTTGTTTTCTTAATTTCTCTTTCTGCTACTTCATTATTAGTATATAGAAATGCAACAGATTTCTGTATATTAATTTTGTATCCTGCAACTTCATGGAAATTATTTATTAGTTCTAAATTTTTTTGGTGGAGTCTTTAGGGTTGTCTACATAATTATATATTCTGCAAATGGTTAAAGTTTTACTTCTTCCTTGCCAATCTGAATGCATTTTATTTCTTTTTCTTGTCGTGCTGCAGCTAGGACTTCTGGTACTATGCTGAAAAGTTGTGAAAGAGAACATCCCTATGTTGTTCCTGATCTTAGAGGAAAAACTCTTATCACTGAGTATGGTGTTAGCTGAAGGTTTTCCATATTTAGCCTTAATTTTGTTCAGGTATGATCCTCTAATCTTATTTTGCTTAGAGTTTTTATTATGAATGGATACTGTATGTTGTCAAATGCTTTTCTCTGTCTGTTGAGATAATCATATAGTTTTTATCCTTTCTCGTTAATGTGATGTATCACATTGATTGATTCACAAACACTGAATCACCCTTGTATTCCAGGAGTAAATAATACTTGATTCTGGTGAATGATATTTTTAAAGTTCTGTTGGATTTGGTTTATTAATTCTTGCTGAGGATTTTTGCATCTATGTTCATCAGAAATACTGGCTTGTCTTATTTTTCTGTAGTGTCTTTCTCTGGTTTTGGTAGCAGAGTAAAGCTGCCCGAATTGAATGAATTTGGAAGTTTTTTTGCCTCTTCTTTTTCTGGAATAGTTTGAGAAGGACTAGGTATTGTTCTAAAGAAGGCACGGAAAACAGACAAATGAAAAGATGCTCAACATCATCCATCACCAGGAAAATGCAAATTAAATCCACAATGAGGTATCATTTCACCTGTCAAAGTTAGTAAAATAAAAAACACAAGAAGTAACAAATGTTGGTGAGGATGTGGAGAAAAAGAATCCCTCATCCACTGTTGATAGGAATGCAAATTAGTATAGCCACAATGCAAAACAGTACAGAGGTTCCTCAAAAAATTAAAAATAGGGGCACCTGGGTGGCTCATTTAAGCGCCCAGTTTGGGTTCAGGTCATGATCTCATGGTTTGTGGGTTCGAGCCCCATATCAGGCTTTGTGCTGACAGCTCACAGAAGGAGCCTGCTTCAGATTGTGTGTCTCCCTCTCTCTCTTCCTCTTCCCCACTGATGCTGCATCTTTCTCTCAAAAATAAATAAACATTAAAAAAACTAAATTAAAAATAGTATTTCCATATGATCTAGTAATTCCACTACTGGCTATTTACCCAAATAAAATAAAAATACTAACTTAAAAAGATATATCCACCCTATGTTAATTGCAGCTTATTTACAATAGCCAAGATATGGAAGCAACCCAAGTATCCATTTACAGATGAATGGATAAAGAATTGGGATAAACAATGGAATATTACTCAGTCATAAAAAATGAAATCTTGCCACTTGTAAGCATATGAATGGACCTGGAAGGTATAATGCTAAGTGAAATAAGTCAGTCAGAAAAGGCTGAATACCATATGATTTCACTCATGTGTAGGATTTAAGAAACAAAGCAAACAAACAAGCAAAGAAAAAAAGAGACAAATAAAAAAACTCAGACTTTTAAATACAGAGAACCAACTGGTGGTTATCAAAGGAGAGGTGGGAGGAGTGTGAAATAGATAAAGGGGATTAGAATACAATTATCATGATAAGCACAGAGAAACGTCTGGATTGTAAAATATATATATTAGATTTTCTGAAAACATTAAAATTCTTCACCATTCTTTTTCTTTTCTACCTAGTCAGTTATTGGTATGCTTACAATAAGAAAGGTAATAAAATCTTCATTCCAGATAAGGCTGACGGTCATAATAATTCTGTATTTGTTGGGTTTTTAAAATTTTTTCATGGGCAAAATAGACGTTTGCTTTGCAATTAGCAAAAGTATTTTTAAGGAAATGGCCACCAACTGTATAAACATATGGCAGAAAACAGTAGACTTACTTAGGAGAACAGCTTTTTTAAAAATTTTTTTCATGTTTTTTATTTATTTTTGATACAGAGAGAGACAGAGCATGAAAGGGGGAAGGTCAGAGAGAGAGGGAGATACAGAATCGGAAGCAGGCTCCAGGCTCTGAGCTGTCAGCACAGAGCCCGACGTGGGGCTCGAACCCACGAACGTGAGATCTGACCTGAGCCGAAGCCGGAGGCTTAACCGACTGAGCCACCCAGGCACCCCAGGAGAACAGCTTTTAAAGGGCATTTAAAAATATTAAATTATGGAATTTAAAGCTTAAAGGATATTAAATCCTATCTTATTTTTTTAATTTACAGAAAATAAAACTGCCTATTCAAATGGCTAGTCCCAGGTCCAACAGCTAGTTACTTAAAATCTTAGAACAAGTACTTGGATTCCTTTTATCCATTCTTTTTATTAAAGAGCCTGCTTTTTTGCTGCCATCTCTGCCCAAGGAAAGGCCTTCCGGAGAAGACCTGTGTTCCCTAGCTTCTCATCCCTAGACTTTACTGTGAACCTTGGCTGCTGCCGCTCTGTTCTAGCCCAGAGGACTGGGAAAGGGGACCAGGACTTACTCTCACAGCTTTGGTCTCCCCAGATCTGTCAACAGGATCTGGATGGCAAACTCTATGTTGCAGACACCTGGCTCAGTGTCCTGTCCCCAGCCCAGGGGCCTATTCTGTGCAGGAAGTGGGCCTGGCCCAGGTTCTGCCTAACTGGCAGCCAGTTCTAGCAGATAGAAGGCCAGCAAAATGAGGGCTGAAACTCTTGCGCTGCAGCGTCGAGGCCTCCCAGGCACTAGCACCAAGTGCCTTCCCAGATGTGTGGGTCTGAAGGTGGAGCTCAGAGACTGAAACTGGAGGACAAGCAAGTGGTAGATGGAAATAAGTCTGCCTAGAAGAGCCTGCGGGCTAGGAATACAGCAAGTGGACCATCAGATGAGCAGCTGCTTTAAGACCATTTTGGAAAGAGGCTGGGGATAAATAAATAATAAAAAAATACATAACCAAATAGTTGCCATCTGCTACTGTTGCCACTACTTAATTGACATTTAATCTACTCTCTGGCTTTGCTGCTCACATGTCCAACAATATCTTTGCTCCTGGCTAACCAGTGCAAGCTCTATCCTTTGCCATGTTATTCTAGAGGGATTATAAATAATTACCATTATGGAAGGTTACCTACCTTTACTTAAACTGGACCTATTCCTATCCTTGTCTCAGAAACCTCATGAAATCCTACTCTTCCTTTGAAAAGACTTCTTTAGGCTGCTCCCTTGAAGTCTCCCAAGCAAAATAGTGTGGCATCCTTTTGTGGGCTTCCAATCACATATACGTAAGTCATCCATTGGAAAATAGTATAATTAGTGGTATAGCTTGTCTTATTTCTCAGTGAGCTGGATGAGAACAACTTACAGGCTTACTTAACTTCTCAAGCTTCCATTTTGTTATCTGGAAAAGGAGTCTTATGTGAAGATAATGTATGTAAGATTATGTAAGGCAGAGTGCTCACCCAGCATCTGACTCAAGTACCTAACAAGGCTGACTTCTCATCACTATTTGTCATGAGCAGCATCATTACCAATATCCTTTACACATCTTTACACCCTCGCATAAGGCTTTACATGCTTAGTTAACTGCTATTTCTTAAGGAAAGTCGTATCACACTGTGGTTAGCAGGAGATAACTGGATGGCAGTTTTCACACCAACAGTGGTTGGCAGAGTCTAAGGCAGTTCCCGTGACTCCCCTGCCTCCTGATAACCATGCTTTCGTGGAATCTCCTCCTCCCCTGTGTTGAGTATGGATGGGACCGGTCACTTGCTTCTAAAAAACAGAATATGGCAAAGGCTGTAAGTTCTATCTTGCTGCAGACTCACTTCATTGCCTGCTTGGTTTGTACACTTTGATGAAGCAAGTGGCCATGCTGGACAGGTCCACGTGGCAAGGAACTGGGGTGGCCTCTGGCCAACAGCCAGCTTGGAAATGAGGCCCTGAGTCCAACAGACTGCAAGGAACTGAATTCTTCCAACAATCATGTAAACTTGGAAGCAAATCCTTTCCCAATAGAACCTTCAGATGACACCTTGCTTGCAGCCAGGTGAGAGACCTGGAAGCAGAGGCACCCAGCTGAGCCATGCCCAGATCCCTAACCCACAGAAATGGTGAGATCACAAACATGCGTTGTTTTAAGCAGCTTAGTTCATGGCAATTTGTTAAACACTAATACATAATTAATACACCAACATTTTCCCAACTTACATTCCACAGAGTCAAAGATGTGTTCTTAATCAAAAAGATCGGAGAGATGTGACACCAGATTTTATTTTAACTGTAGGAAGGTCAAGGGCCTTTAATCACTAGTTAATATACACTGCAAAGTCACTGGGTCTGGGGAGGAGGGAAAGACACATGCATGAAGCTCACCCTAAACTGATTTGACCAAGGAAAATTAATCAATTTTAAAAATGATTTTTCATTAATATATGGACCACATGTATTAGAAATGCTTTTTCTGGTTTATAGCAGCAGTAAAAGAAAGAACAATCAAAAGCTGAATCTGAATGCCTCTGTTAGGAAGAGGGCAGGATAAGTGTATGAAGGGGACGGTAGGCATCCCACTAGCTGGGCGCAACTGACAGGCTCCTCCTAAAAATAATACACTTCCAACACTTCCACAGTCATGAGGTCTCTAAATATAGCAAGAAAGATGCTTTTTGTGGACAAAGCAAATTACCTACTTGTGTTCTCAACAAAACAACTTATGGCTGCAAAGAAGACAAAACAACAGTTGTCATTTTTCATTCCCTTCATTTCCTCATCAGATCAGAGATGCACACCACCTGTCACCAGCATTGACAGTGACTATCCCGGAGCCAGAGGTGGGAAGGGGCAGCTTGGAGAATGAAAGGTAAGTGGGAAAGTAAAGTCTAATAATGAGCATCTTGTTTGGGGTTACATGTCATGTGAAAAAGGGTTTTGAGTTTTGTTTTTTAATATCTTCCTGATTTCCAGGGATTTTATCTATGGCTATGACAGGGCAAGTTGGCATGTACCAACATGTTTTGCTACCTTCAGTGTCTGAGCTTTCAAGGAACAGATAGCACCTTAGAGCTGGAGGGTAAAAGTAATGTGGTTTTTTGGCATTCACTTAGTGATTCAAAGACAATTTCAAATCTGCGTCCAAATTTCTCTTTGTTTTGTTGGGAGATTAAGAGTTCATTTATAGCTATTCCCATTGATAAAGTACGGGACAGCAAAACATATTTATCTATAATTTTCAAAAATTTTAAGGGGTGCCTGGGTGGCTTAGTCAGTTAAGCGGCCAACTTCAGCTCAGGTCATGATCTCACAGTTTGTGGATTCAAGCCCTGGGTCAGGCTCTCTGACAGCTCAGAGCCTGGAGCTGTTTCAGATTCTGTGTCTCCCTGTCTCACTGACCCTCCCCCACTCATGCTCTGTCTTTCTCGGTCTCAAAAATAAATAAACTATAAATAAAATAAAATAAAATAAAATAAATTTTTATGTGTTTATTCATTTATTTTGAGAGAGAGAGGTACAGAGAAAGAAAGAGAGCACATGTGGAACAGGGGCAGAGAGAGAGGAAGAGACCGAATCCCAAGCACGCCCTGCACTGTCAACTCAGAGCCCAATGCAAGAATCAATCTCATCAGCTATGAGTAATGACCTGAGCCAAAATTTGGAGTTGGATGCTTAACTGACTGAGGCACCCAGGGATCCCTATAATTTTCATATTTAAAAGATCACTGGTCATAATAAAAATCAGAACTACTCGAACAATCTTCATGTTGTTATTTAAAAGACATAAAAGAAGTCATAGGATCTTCCAAGATGATTTCAGGATGAATTGTTTTCAAGCCTACAGACTCAACAGAAATGCCAATGTTAAAATATCGGTCCATCTGATAGCCCCACTGAGCTAATATTACAAGCACAAGTCAATGTTCTCATATTAAAAAGGGGGTAAGGAGACCTGTAGTGTCTACTTCATAGGGTAATAAGGGTAACATGAAACAAGAACTAATAAATCACTTCATGAACCATAAAGGGCTGCTATTAGTATTATTATAATGACAGAGTTTGAGCCAACTTCCTTTACTAAAAGGATTCTAATGTCAAATGCTTCTGATACAATGTTTCAATGATTCAACTACTACAGTGTTTCCAATGTTGAATTCAATATTCAAAAATGAAAATGCTTCCTGCCACTGGAGTCTAGAATGACTTCTACATCTTGTACCAGGCAAAATAGTCATCTTTTGCTTCAACACTGCAGAGCATAGATGCCCACAGGCAGAGAAAATCACAGACATGTCACTCACGAAAATGGTAAAATAAGCAATTCTTAAAATTTAAGGAGTGACTAAGTTTGCTGTCATAGCCAATGCTGACAAAATGCAGCATACTAATGTTTTTACTGGAATGAAAGATACATGCTACCAAGTGTTTGATTTATGAATTTGCTAAGGTATCTACCAAAACCTTAACTCATTTGTTTTAGAAACCTATGCACAACTTTCCTTGGAGACTGTAAGTCTGTCTCTTAATTTATGCATATTTCTAACTGTATGCTTTTCCTCGTGAGATTTTACAGACTGGTCAAATGAACTTTGACATCAAATCTAATTTTAAAAAAAAGAAAGAAAGGAAAAACATGTCTCAAAACACAAGATATACTGGCCCTACACTGTTTTCTTATAAACTCTATTTTACAAAGCAATGAACCTCTGAAGACTCTTAAGAATCAATATGCCATTTTCCATTTAGATTTCTGCATTACCTGACAATGTGAAAGTAATTCCTGCAGCAAGATCTACTCCTGAGAGACGACAGACACTGACTCTGCACATGAGTAGTTATTCTCATAGTGTTCAAGGATTAACTCATTTCTTTATTAAAGTGTGTAGTGGGGTATAATTTTATTTTTCATTGGGGCTGATTTTTCTTGTGGTTCACAAAATTTTCTTATCTCACAGGTCTTTCCTACTGAAATATTTGGCAGAAGCACTCAGTTGTTGTTCATGGGGAGAAAATACATCATACCAGCAGATTCTTGGGTAATTAACAAAGTGTCTGCCTCATAAAAGAACTAACATGATGTATAATCTTATTCTCGAAGAATGACACTAATGGTACAAATCTGTCGTAAAAATTCTCCATCATAAGAATTATCCCCTTGGGGCATCTCCACATCATACAGTAACTGATATTCAACATGGTGATGGCAAGATTAAAGAAAGCTGAGAGCAGGGTTGCAAGAACTCCATGCTATGACTCTCCCTATATACTCAGCCACGAGCAGTGTGGGGTACATGATGGGCACTCAGGAAAAATCCGTTGAATGAACTGCTGAATAATATCCCATATTATATCCTATGTTACACATGTTAGGGAAAAACATTAAAAACAAAGTAACATTTTGAACATGTAAACCCTAAACCGTGAAGGGTTGACAACAGACGTGACATCTATATGGAATGTCTTATCAACCAGGCACTGTCCTTCCGTGATTTGCAGGCATTAATATATTCAAGTCTTCTAACAATTTTGTGAGGTACCCAGTACTACTGTCATCATCCTTATTTTCAAACAGGTAAACTAAGGCACAGAGAACTGCACTAAATCATCCAAGAGCACATGATCTATAAACTGCAGAGGCAAGGTTCAAACTCAGGTATTTGGCTCCAGATCTGCCCCCTAACTATTCTGGAACATTTTATTTTATCTTACCTTTTCACTTGGGTATATTTGCTTCTGTAAAAAGTGTTCTATTTCATATCTAAATGTTTTTACACAGTACTTCCGTCATGGTTCCACATACCCTGCGGTTGTGCACTATTTATTCCCAACCTGTGGAAAAGGCAAGATTTGAAGAGATGATTTCTCCCACTGGGAGGCATCATGGGCATTTCTCAACTACTGCCCAGCACGGCTGAGTCATAAGGAGAACACTGCTAAAGCCAATTTGGCCTTCTTCTGTCCACAGGGCTTCTCAATGCTTTAATTTCTCCCAGGAATATAATTAGAGAGAGTGGTTAATTCTAATTCATAAATTACCAAGGCTCCTTTCCAACTTATATTTCCAATGAGGTTTCCTGCAGGTCTACTGTGAGAAACATTCTTTATATTGTTTTTTGCAGTTTCCCCAAGATGTGCATGCTAGTTCTACTCTTAGGACTGATGGATAGCCACCTTCCTGACAAGGATCTCACTGTTCAGCTGAAACAGGTTCTTAGAAAAGGAGTGGCTCTTTTGACCTAAACATCTGGTTAGCACTTCTAACTTCTTCTATGTTTGGGGAATAAGCATATGCATATGTTAAATAAGTTACCAAAGTGTAGTGGGCACCACACCAGAGACACAAACAACAATAATAATTTAACATATCGTTAAGTAACAGGCACAATGTTAATTTATTTTCCATCACTGAGCTAAAGTGTATACATTTTAAAAAAGGTTTATTTACTTATTTTGATAGCTAGAGTGCACAAGCAGAGGAGGGGGAAAGAGAGAGAGGCAATCACAAGCCTGTGCTTTTAGCACAGAGCCTGACACAGGGCTCGATCTCACAAGCTGTAAGATAATGAAGAGTCAGATGTTTAACTGACTGAGCCACCCAGGTGTCCCCAAATATACACACTGACTTAGACAAAACAATCTCTGAGTTTCTTTCAAAATCCAGAGAAAATCTGAAATTAAAAATTCTGGAAATGTGAATATAATGGATTTTTTTTTTTACACAGTTATAACAGATTTCTGTCACCTTTTCTCTCATAGATTTACTGCCTTTATAAAAAAAAAAATAACGCACCTTTCCCAGTGATATGACTATCGACAACTGGATGGGGACTTTGAAAACATACGTTCTGCCTCCAACTCTTTGAGCCAAGAGGTGCCATATCACATATTTATTTTATACTGTTCTTGTAACCTCAATAGTAGTGATTCTTATTAAATGCTCCCAATTTATTTCAAATAGGTTGAGAGCTTACCAGTTAACTTTGCAGAAACCATTGTAGCCTTATAATCTTGGAATCTGTGATTTTTCTTATGCCTCTCTTCACAGCTTTCTTCTTTTCTTTTAATGTTTTTTATTTATTTTTGAGAAAGAGAGAGAGACAGTGCGAGCAGGGGAGGGTCAGAGAGAGAGGGAGATACAGAATCTGAAGCAGACTCCAGGCTCTGAGCTAGTTGTCAGCACAGAGCCCGACGTGGGGCTCGAACCCACGAACTGTGAGATCATGACCTGAGCCGAAGCTGGAAGCCAGACACTTAACCGACTGAGACACCCAGGCGCCTCTCTTTATAGCTTTCTTGTCCGATTCTTGTGTGGGGAGCACTTGATTTAGCCAACTCACTGACCCACTGCTTTCCGGGTTGGTTCTAAGCACAATTTCCACAGCTAACACTAGCTGGTTGTTTCACACCACAGATTCCTGAGCTGGCAGTTCTAACTCCAAAACGGGAAAGAAAACCCAAACACTTCAATCTGCATTTTACATTAATATCCTTCCAGATTAAAAATCAGAATGTCAAATAACTTGACAAATGTTTAACTGAGAGACACTCCATTTTTAAGATTTGAATTTTTGCAAAAAGTCATATTATTTTAGATCTGTAAACTTGATTATATACATCAAGGTTATTTTTATAGTATGTGATAAAATAGACTGTTTTTTCAAACATGCATCTAAAATTCCTAAGCAACACAGATCATTAATTCTTAATTTTTTTTACCTTTTAATTTCCAGTACTTTTAATTTTTTAATTAATTTTTAATGTTTATTTTGAGAGAGAGAGGGAGTGTGTACACAAGCAGGGGAGGGGCAGAGAGAGAAGGAGAGGGAGAATTACAAGTAGGCTCCACACTGTCAGCACAGAGCCTGATGTGGGGCTTGAACTCACAAACTGTGAGATCATGACCTGAGCTGAAATAGAAAGTTGGATGCTTAGCCAACTGAGTCATTCAGATTGCCCAGAGTACTTTCTTTTATTAAAATGAAAAAAGTAAAGTCCTAGCTTCTTATGCTTACCTATTATAACAGAAGATATTATTCAATGTGAGAAGAAAAATTAAATATTAATATAAATGTGCATTATTCTAAAAGAAAGTAAACCAACACAAATGGCATTTTAGAAACCTTAGAAAACAAAAGAGGAAAATCAAACTAATACTGAACTGATAGTATTAAAGTGAGTAAAAAAAACATATAAAAGTCACAAGACTTTTTTAAGTATGTCTAACTTTCAGAATTTACAAGACATCTCAGATCTTCCATAGTAGCCAGTTATTCTAGCTTCCAGTAAAAATTTTAGAAAACACATACTTTAGATGACAATGAATTACTATCATCCAAGATTCTAGGATAAATCAGGCCTATTGATATTGTATCAGTGGAGTTTGGTGTTGGCTGCATTTTAAAATGTGGCTTCTTAGAAGGTGAAGAACAGGAAACATAGGAAGATCTATAAATAAGGGACATTAATAAATTGTTGAATTCTAAGCAACCTTTTACACTTACCTATAGAGTAACAAAACTCATGTTCAGGTGTAATCATTGCTGTCCTGAATAGGGTGTGAGTGTTACATTATTCTAAGGCTTATTTCCCTGCCATGCTTCCTAACATCACCTACAATTCTTGCACTTTGGTCATTACTGCCATCACTTAGCGTTCTGGCCATCTCACATGCAGATTTTTCCTAAAAGCACTGGTATACTTCAACTAGGATCCTGCATCACTTAACTGATTTGCTGCCAACAATTCTGCCCTCATATTGTATAGTAAAAAAACATAATAGTTTTGCATACTGAAATCCCTGTGCCCAGAAGGTTTCCATCCACAGTAAAGAATGAGATGATCAGCCCAATTTGGAGCAGTCTGTTCTGCATTTTAAGATGTCTCATTACCTCACATGCATGATTTGGCTAAGAACGAACTAACACTCTTTTGAATCTCCTCATTTCCATGGAGTTAAAAGCTGCCATTCTTAGCAATCAACCCCCATCCACACTGCTTCAATCTGCTTCATGGTGACTGAACAGAGAAGTGTCTCACAGACGCTCATAGTGTCTTACAGAGTACAATATGCATATGAGTTACAATTCGTGTATCTCCTTCTTATTCCCATTTACAGCTTGTAAAAACCCCTTATAGATGAGATATTTTTGGAGGATTTTTAGGGCAGTGAAACTCTTCTGTATGATACTATAATAGCAAATACATCATTAGAATTGGTCAAAACCCACAACATGTATGATACCAAGAGTGACTCTAATGTAAACTATAGACTCTGGGTGATATTGACATGTCCATGTAGGTTCATCAAGGGTCACAAATGTACCTATCTGGTGGAGGATGTCGATAATTATATGCACGCTTGGGGGCAGGGAGTACATGTGAATTCTGTATACTTTCTGCTCAATTTTACTGTGCATCTAAAACCACTCAAAAAGATACAGTCTATTTAAAAAGAGAAAAATCTCTCATATATGTAGCATGTTATCATACCTGGGAAAAGTCACATTGTAATAAGGACAAAACAGAAAAGCAGTACAATTAAATGTTATCCTCATTGTCATCATTATTCTTGAATGCCAGAACACTTTTCAAAGAGATGAGTGGGATATTCTACAATAGCCAAATCATGGAAGGAGCCTATATGTCCATCACCTGATGAGTGGATCAAGAAGATGTGGTATATATTCACAATGGAGTATTACATGGCAATGAGAAAGAATGAAATACGGCCATTTGTAGCAACGTGGATGGACCTCAAGGGTGTCATGCTAAGTGAAATAAGTCAGGTGGAGAAGGCCAGATACCATATGTTTGCACTCATAGGTCTAACAGGGCAAACCTAACAGAGGACCATGGGGAGGGGAAGGGGGAAAGAGAGCTGGGGAGAGCAAGGGACACAAATCATGAGAGAGAGAGAGAGAGACTCTTGAATACTGAAGACAAACTGAGGGCTGAAGGAGGAGGGGGATGGAGAGGGGTGGTGGAATGGAGGAGGGCACTTTGTGGGGAAGAGGGGTATTAAATGGAAACCAATTTGACAATAAACTATTAAAAAAAGTTAAAAATTAAAAAAATTTTAAAAAAGATTTAAATAATGGAGCTGAGTAAGAATTTTATGATCAGAGAGAAGGCAATTTTTAAGTATCAACATCCTTTTTTCAAAAGGGTAACCACATCCTTAAAAGAATAAGTCAGGGAAAATAACTTTCTAGTTCACATGTCAATCAAAATTATTTCTACATGCAATCTTGCTAATCTCTTTGATAGATTTCAGATGTGCACATTCTCATTTGGAGTCGTAACAAAGTCTAGAAAAATTAGGGAAAGGTAGATCTTCATTTGGTTCATACTGCAGCATCAACTGCCCTAAAAATATCCTCCAGTTTTCAGATGCATATGAAAACAAGCATCTGAACTTTGCATTAAAACCACTCATGTGTTAAACTGCTGAGAAAGCCTTTTAAAACTAGAGTGACACCTCACTGGAAAATATAGTTAATTCTGCTAATAGAAAAAATATTCTGAAACAAAAATACAGTAAAATGGAAGCCTACAGGCCATAACAAATGGGCTAAGTTATACCTAACCTTGAATTTGTAACTATGGCTTCCACGGTGAATTTTATATGCTAATGATACAAAAATAGTTGAAGGTCTATACTTTTGGGACTAACAGGCATTTATTCAGAGACTTTCTATTTATCAAACTGACAGACTCTACTCTGCATCTGAAAGCAGCTGATTTCCCAGGTTTCAACTATTCCCTACGTGACTTCTGAGAGGCACATTACAAACAAACCCTGCGCTGAATATGGTCTCTGCAGAGTTACATCCCTGGTGTGTTCCGCAAATTAATCTATAATGTGATTTACAATAATTTCCTTTCTTAAATCGAGACAAGGAACAGCCTGGAGGGGGAAACTACCAACACTAGGAATGTTATATTTTAGACCTCTGGTGGGAAAGAGACCTGTCCAATTTTACTTGATTAAAACCACAGAGCTGTTTAACGCAGTTCCTGGATTAGAAAAGTCAGTAAAAAACAAAAAACAACAACAAAAAAACATAAGCAAAAGCTTGCATGCTTATATTACAGAGTTCTCACTGTCTCTTTTTTACGGGGCAAATGTGGCTGAGCTGTCTCTCCATGTAGTTAGGCATGACCCTTTAAAACAGTGGGAGAAGGGCCAGGAAATACGATGACACCATCACTGCCTTGCAGGGATTGTAGGAAACCACAATTCTACAGACTCATCTATTTTGTTTTGATCTCATTTACATGGAAATATACCCCTAGGTTTCATACTATTATAGTGCAAATGAACATTAATTTCTCGGTGAATTTATTTATGCATTTACTTGTCATACTTCAATAATTTTCTCTTAATGTGATCTCAGTGCATGTCATAAAAGTGTGGCTCTCATCTACTGGAATTTCCAAAAGACAGAATAAAGGGAGGGATGGTGTAGCACTGACTCCAGATTCAAAGGATTGATTTTTAACCATGAGCAAATATCTGGTTATTAGAAAATAAATTAATAATTTCAGAAATGTACAACATTAAAAAATAAAAACAGCACAGGAAAGGATCTTGGAAAGTATCTGCTCAAGTCACAGGCTAAAGACAGAACCAGCTCTCCTAATTCAAGGTTCAGTACATTTTGCTCTCAACAACAGTGTAATCAGACAACGTTTAAAGCCTACAGAGTATGAACTTCAAATCTTACACACCATTTTGTGTATGTTTTACACTCAATGACTTTTATTTCTGCAGCCCAAGATTATAAACATAGTAAACGCAAGCAGGTATGTAGGGTCTATGTATAGGAGCATCAAAACAATCCTGAGGCTCTAATACTATCAAAACGTTTGACTGTGCACAGCCAAGAAAGCACTGATGAAGAGAAAAATCAGTTTGTAAACCGCTGGTTTACCAAAGCAAATCAAGCAAAAATTAGTAAATTCAGGTGGGTCTTAGGCTTTACACTGACACTCAATTTAATCATGCATATTTTTAATCCATTCAAAATTTACTGAGTGCCTACTATATGCTAAGCGTGGTTCCAGACAGAGCACAGACAAGAGTGAGAAACACAAGCTGAGCCCATGACCTCACTAAACTAAACAAGTAAACAGAGTCACAAGTAAACAAAATATCAGTGCACTGTAAATGCTACTGAAGAAGTTAAACGGGATGATAGTACGGGAAAGGTTTTAGTTTTGGAAAGGTGGCCTCTTTCTGAACAGGTGATGTATGATCTAGGATCTGTTTGAGTAGAAAGAGGTAGCCACGTGACAAACAGGAAAAAGAGTATTGCAGGCAAAGGGAAAGATGGAGTCAAATAGGCTCTGATGTGTGAATGAGTTTGGGGTTTAGTTGTACCACCGTAGGCACAAAACACAAGGTCGTGAAGACACAGCCTGGTAAGAAATTTGAAATATTTTTTTTCACATAGGTAATGTAAAGATGACCTTTTTTTTTTTTAGAAATTTACAAATCTATACAATTTTATTATTTTATTTATGCAGGCAGGACAAACTTCTGCATTAGGAAGCAACAGGGATTCTAAATCACATATACTTATTCAGAACCACAATCCACTTAAATCTGAATGGGTCTACAAATACGTGATTGTCTGGTTTACTTTGTCCAGCAAGTAAAATCTCTTTCATACTATTGTTGACCTCAGACTTTGAATTAGTCAAATGACAAAATGCTCTTTAAACTATGTAATGCATTTTCTTTTTAATATTGGTGTAATCTATATCTATTATAGCACAGATTCCATATTTGTTGCATATGTACATACACCGATCAATAATTTACTAGAAAATTAGGCAGCCCTTTAAGGTAAAATGTCTACATGTATAAATACAAAGAAGACCTTGCACTACCTGAGATTGAAGGCTATGAATTGAGCATCTGAATTCCAGTTTTGCAATCAGTTACCACTCTGCTCAGGTCTCTCTCAAAAATATAGGTTGCTATACCCTACTGGTTGAAAAGAATAAAACAAGAGTTTCTAAGTGTCTAGTACACAGAATTCAATAAATTTCAATGTCTTCCCCCACCCATGCCAAGTATTTCTTCTAATAAAAACAGTATTTACAAAACAGGACCTATATCCAGAAACATTTGTCTCTTCATTTTCACATGGTGGGGGGAAAGAATAAAGGAACTGTTTCTAAAGCTTTTTATACATCAAACTCTGAATTACGGCCTGGTGTTTCTAATTGTTCTGCTGTCTGGAAGCATCCCATTTCAACTGTCTAGCTTCTCCACAGTTTCTACTGTGCTTCCTTCATCTCAGACATAAACACGTGCCCAAGTGCAGTAAATCACAGTTAATTGCATGTCTTAAGTTAAAAGACAAAAATAATGCACAATTAATTGGGGAGAAATTGTCAGTTGGTGGCTGAGTCTCGCTCATTACACTCTGCACACAGGACGCACGCCAAGTGTGTGTTCCCGGCAAGGAGGCTGATCCATGGCGCAGAGGTGAGGTGCTGCACGGCACAGCAGTGCCGGTACGTAGATTCAAATGCTTTAGAACTCAACACGGCAGCTGCCGCACACGAAGCTGCCTCCAGAGGCACGCTCACTACAGGACTCGCCCCAGCAGTGAGATGCAGCAAGCACCAAAATGTTCAATGACAAGGGGGCTGAATCAAGAAAGGGACTAGGTTTTGGCCATTAACGAAAAAACTTAAGCTGTTAGAAATGAGTTTTTCACATTTAATAACAGGAGAAAATGGTCACCACATATTTCTTAGGTAAAACTTGTTCACAAATCAATACGTTTTGAAAAAGAAAAGGGCGGAGGATGAGGGGAAAGGTACCGGAAAAGAGAAAAATGAAAATATTAATGCTTGCTCTGAGCATCCCTAACTTTCCTAATTTTCTAAGTTACTTTGTAGATGATCAAAATTGCATTTCAATTTATTTTTAAATCAGATATTATAAAATGTCAGTTTTAAAGATCCATAAGAATCTTTTAAGATGAACTTACCTGACAAGTATAATAACATTGTCATAAAATTAAAAAATAATCCCCAGTAAACACTTACATATAGTCCCATTATATGTTTAGTTATATGGACAAAATCAACTTTGTAAAATGTGTTTTATAAATATACAAGAAAACCATGCTCAAGAGAATTAAATGTTCAATGTAATTACATACTCTAACATATACCTTACAGTGTATTAACACACCAGAAGAAAATCACTATAAATCCTTATTAATTTCACTGATATTGACAAACTACAAAATATGTTCACAGCCAATCCAATAACCCTAAATTTGAGGAACTACAAATCTCTCCTCCACCCAGCAAGTCTCCCATTATTTTCTACTCTGTAATAGAAAGCCTTTACATCTGGCCACCCAGTATTATTTTGATGCTAAAATCTGGCAATAAACCACACACACACACACACGGAGTTTCATCATTTCTACCAACTAGATAAGAATAAATGACAATTTTGGAATACATCACTTGTTAAATACTAACTTTTGTTCTATTTCAATTTTAGAAGGAAAGGATATATAAAACCCAACGGAGTAGATTCGTTCCACAGGTACTGAATAGTCCACTAACCTTGAAATAAGAAATAAACATTTCTTGTTCTTTTATTTATCGAAAGGTGGGGTGGGAAGAGATAATCATTTTTCAGCAAAAGCCTATATTTCAACCTCAGGCATGTTTATGTCCCAAGGGTAATATTTCCATTCCGCTCTTAATGGAACAAATTTCTAATCAGAATATGTATTCAAAAATAATTGAGGCAATGCACTGTCAACATATCATGCTGCCATCAGTATCCCCTGGCGCCAGAATCAACTCAGTACCCTCTCTGCTGCAACAGAGCCAGGGCAATGCAGGAATGTCACCCTGGAGGAAGGGAGGGAGTCAGCATGGATGACACAAACATTCTGCTCCCCTCTGTGTGCTCAACACAGAGTGTGGAGAGAGCTTCTAAGCTGCAAGAGGCCAACCTTAAAACTTTAAGGAAGGGATGACTTATAATGGTGTAAAACCACAGCTTTTAAATCAGAATCTGTGTTTGCTTTTGTAAAGTTACTGAGAATTCTTGAAATAGTCATTTCTGGAAAGCTTAACACTGGCTCTAGATTTTTAAAGTATTAAAACCGCAGGGCAACATGTACTATTGATAGATTTTGGGATGCCCCCACAAAGTTCAGAGGCTTAAACTGAGGTTTCTTCAAGTCTGACAATATATTGACAATTGTTGAAGCTAGGTGATAGGTAATGAGGGTTCCTTATGCTGTCTGTCTACTTTTGAATGTGTTTGACGTTTTCATTTAAAAAAGTGAGAAAATTAGATTTCTTTCAATATGCTTTATGCTCAAAACTTTACTGCCTCTCCTTTAGAGCTATATGAGATATAATTTATGCCTATGATTATTTAAGACTCTCAAAAGCAGTGTGAATTTTTAAAAATCCACTAAGCATGATGTTGATCATAAAAAAAAAATTCCTTCACCTCTGATAAAATGTTACCATGATCTATAATGATAGAAGAAGCACACCTAAACAAATGCAGTGCCACCATCTGCCTGGCATTCTCACAGTGTGACAAAATAGACTGGTAATTAACTGCTTTCCTACCGAAATCTGCCAGCTTTAACTCCCCCGTGTCACTGATCAGAAGGTTCTGTGGTTTCAGGTCTCTGTGCAGAATATAACGCTGGTGGATGTAAGACAGCCCTCGCAGCAACTGAAACAAAAACAACTGAAAAAACAGGGAGACAAAAGTTAAGATCTGAACATAGATAAATGCCAGTTTCTACATACAGACTGCCAAGTGCTTGTATTTAGTAAAAATGGGTACCAATCAATAAATTTCCTACCTAAATTATTTAAAGAGAACATGCATAAAAGTATGGGAATCTAATTTAACATGTAAATCTGAAATTTTCTACCAACCTATGTCAACGCAGAGTGATACCCTCCTCAGCCAGAAATCTAGAATACAATTGACACTCCATGAACTAAGCAAAATGTAAAGAATCAATTCTTTATAATATCTGATTTCCTCAGGCTTATGTTGATGCTTGAGACAGAGAAAAAGATCTATCCATAACATTATCAAAAGATGTAGAATTTTTTACCTAGTTAATGTAAATGGGCACATATTTAATTCTACAGAAACAACATAAACATGTTATCCAATGGTTCACCCATTAACATGCTTTAAGGAATGGAAAGATAAGATTATTTCAAATAATTAAAACAAAACAGTCACATGGCCCAATTAATACCACATTGTAATTATACTGCTTTTGCACATATGGCCATAGAGATTAGGCTGTTGCCTAAAGACAGACATGAACCTTTACTAATTACAAAGCAGACCCATCCTAAGGAGACAGAAAACAGAGAAACCAAGAATTCAAGAGCAATGCTTTTGTAGGAAATAATTTTAAGAACTGACTGACGGCCTTCTCTGTTTGGTTTCATATTGAATCACATCAAATGTTTCTATTTTGATAATAACAAAATGTGATTTGCGAAGGTTTCCAAAATCCTATTTATGAAAAAGGAAATATTTTAAAATAATTCACTTAACAAGTAATCCTAATACTTTCTAGTCTTTAAAAACTGATATTTTAAAACAAAAATAAAAATGGCATTCCAGTCTATACAATTAGCTAGTAACAAAAAGCACTCTCGGGGAAATTTCAGATGAGTGAGTTGTCAAGGATTGATGACATAAGGATTCCAGAATATTTAAGTGGCAAAGATTGGCAACTCCTTTGAGGGCCCTGGAAGCTGGCATTTCTGGAATATTCTCCACCTACCTGGAGGGTAGAAAAGCCAGGTAAATTTTTTTTCAGGGAGGATACCTTGAAATCACAGTAACAAATTCATTTCAATATCTTTGTATGTGATGATATGCTGCTGGGCAGCGAAGGCCTACGATCATCATTTCCAGAATCAAAGCATCAGAAAGGAAAAGTCTGCTCTGTGTTAGCCCAGATTAAGGTAGTAGCTCAAGAACCTCAGGAAGCAAACATCTCTCTAGACTCCTCCTCTCAGTCCTTCCTGTGCAGCAGATGGAAAGACTTAACACCATCACCAGCAGCTGCCAGCTTCACTTGTCACTCTTAATAACCCCTGCACCCTGAGGCCTAACGCTTTCAATTTTGAAGAAAATCCATACTCTTTCAGTTTAGAAGGGAGGAAAGTGAGCACATAAAGTTACATTTTGTTTTCAAAAGCTTTAAACAAGAAGGCAAAAGCAGACTACATAACAAATCTGATTTCAAAAGTAAACTGATTTTGAAAAGGAAGTTTGAGCTTCTGCAAGGTGCTAACTGGCCTGTGGGGCCTACTAGAGACTTGTCAGCATGTGATTGTCTATTTAACTGTGGCAGTGGGTTTCAGTTTAACAGAGAGCAAGTGCCAGATGCCATTCTATGTATGTATCATGGAATACAACCTCATTTAATTGCTGTAACAATTTAAGTGAAAGAGGTACTACTATTGTCTCTATATTAGTAATGAAGAAACTAAGCACAGTTTCTCTAAGTTGTATGGCAATTAAGTATCAGAGCTGGGACTCAAACCCAGGCAGTTTGATTCCAAAGTCCAGATCCTTAACCACTTCACTCTAGGAATGTTGGCAAGAAATCAAAACAAGTAAGCAAAATGTTGACTTAGAAGATGCTTCCTCTTAACTGACAGGATGAGGTCTGAGTGTGTAACAGCACAGTCTTCAAGGCTGCTGGCTGCCCAGGAGTCCTCACTCCATGCTCCTTGACTTCAAGCAATCTTGCCTACTCCCACACTCCTAGCACCTTGCTCTTCAAATCTTTACCTTTATTCCTGCCTCTCTTCTGACCCCCCCCCGCAAAAAAAAAAAGCCTCCTTTCCCTTTTGTCTGTTATTCTCCATGTATTTCTTACGCCTCACCTCAAGAACTGCCCCCTCCTTGGAGCCTGCTGTGACCCCAGGCCTTCACTCCCTCTACAGGTGCATGTGAGGTGCTCCCCCTCTGTGCTCCCCCTCTGTGCTCCACGGGCAGCCTTTGCCTGTGTCTACCACAATAGGGTATTATTCCGCTTCTCACAGACTGTGTGCCTTAACCATCTTCCTAACCTGGGGACACAGCTGACACTCGTATACCAGTAATGTGAATACGGAACTGAATTTAGAGAGATGTGGATGAAGCAGCTACAAAAATAATGAATAGGAAACAATGCAATGGGGTTTTCTAGATGCTAAGTGCAGAAGTGGGTAAATCAGGCAGTCCCAAAGGGCTCTTCTTTTAATACCTTTCCTAATTAGTGAAAATATATAATCATACAAATATGGAAGCTGTTCAAATGGAATATCATATTAACGAGATTAAGAAAATTGGTGTCAGGAAAGGATGCAACTACACACTCCAATTACAGTTGTGTACATGATAAACTAAGCCCAGACATGACATACAGCCTCAAACATTGGTATAGCCCCAAACAAATTTTAGCTCTGTAAGCAGTGCACAGAGTTAGGTCAGAACAAATCTCCATAGAATAAATCTATGCAGAATGTACTAAGGGCCAACCCTGTGCCAGGCCAGGTGCTGTCATGCAAGAGGGATGCAACGATGAATAAGATATTAGATGTAGTCCCTGGACTCTGGGGACTCAGAGCCCACTGGGTACGAGAGACACACAAACAGATGGCTACCACTTAAAGTCTGCACTACAACACCATTGCAAAACTGAGTGGACCAGAGGCACAGAGGAGGGAGGGTCTAGCTAAAATTGAAAAGAAAGAAAAAAAGAGAAGAGAAGAGAACAGAACAGAAGAGAAGAGAAAAGAGAAAAGAACAATTGATCCGGCCATAGTATGAAGAGCAGGCTGCGGAAGGGATGAGTCACAGGAAACTTATCACTCTGAAAAGAGAATTCATCACACAAAAAATTTTTAATATGAAATTAAAGTGAACAGTCACCAGATGCACAAGTTGAAATGACCAATGAAGCAGGTCACTAGATAAATTTAAAGAAAAAAAACCAAATAAATGAAATGACAATATATAAAACTATAAACCTACAACTCACCATCATATAAGTAATGGTGGCAATGGGGATGACAGCAGACTTCACTAAAAACATTAGAAAAATAGGGTTTGAAAGCCCACATCTTACTGGGCTTAAGAGAATAGGCACCACCAGTCAGGGAAACTAATAACATGCTACAGCATTTTAAACAGAATGACACGCTCTTTGGAAATGTCATGAGAATTCATGTGTTAGGCAATCTCTTCCATTAGAAAATACCTAACTTTCCCACATAATTTTTGAGAAAGCCACTTTACTTGATAGTATAAATCACTGCACAATAAGCTATACTTGATTATTTTGAAAACCATAGGCACTGCGAGAAGGACCACCAAAGAGGGGCCACATGCAGAGAAAAGAATAACAATCATCATGGGTGTTTGCTAATAAAACTTGGTAAATGTAGATGGAATCTCAGGTACCAAAAAGAAGGGGCCTAATACTAACTGAGAGCTTATTCTAGTTTAAAATCTGCTCCAAGCACTCTTGCATATATAATTTAAACCTTTTCATCAAAAACCCTGTTTTTCTTTTCTTTTAAATAAGAAGACTGTAGCTCTAAATGCACCAGAAGCTTACTCAAAATCATCCAACCATCACACAGCGCCTGTGAACTTTCCATTACACCTCATCATCTTAAAGGAGGTTGATGCTTGGTAAATGCATGGATGAATACAGACATGTACCCAATATAATGAAAGTGCTTTAATAAGTGAACCCAAGTTTGGAAAAGTCTCAATTAGCATATTATGTAATGAGTGCATGATTGCTGAATTTGTGTCTGCTATTTAAAATCCTCTCAGTGATTAATAACATAGCTTTAGGTACTGAAGTTGATAAGTGTTACCAACAGATGTGAAACTCTCTTCCCATCTTTCTACTGTAGTAGCCATAAGGTCTTCCCAAGAATACGCTGTCAGGGTATTCTACTCAACTTTATAAAAAGAGATTCCTCCAAATTCTTCAGTATGATCACTGAGGATTTAGACTCTAGTTTGAATATGTTCACTTTCTGCAGTACAAACCCCAATGGGAAAATGCCTGAAACAGCACTGATCTGATGAACAGGGACACTTCTGCCAGCAGCAGATCTGTTTATATATAGCCCAGTTGTCTTGTCATCCCCAGCAGGAGACAGCTCCTATTCTTGGTGCCATGGTATACACTTCTGAGGAATAGTTTTTAATACTTCATCCATTCCCTTACGAAACTCTTTAGGTTTCAAGTAGATAAGACAAACAAAAACAAGATAAGGCCTTTTATCAAAACTTTCTAAGTCAGGAAAAAGCACTCATTATTGGACTCAGTCAGTATGTTTTACTACTCAGAAGAATTACTGGCGCTGGCAGTGAGCAACCTTATACCACCGTCCTCCACTTTTCAAAGTCTAAAGATGTGTGATCAGATGTTCTTTATCTCAGTGGTTAGAGTCATTAGGTTTTATAAATGGTCTAAAATGCATGTATTATTTAATATATGTGGTTCTACTTAATATGAAACTAAGCACACTGAACATCTAACAGATTATCATGGGTCAACTTTCATTAAGGAATGTCTAGAATCTCTCAGGGCTTACAGAAGGCTTATTAGAACTATTAGCAATGGACTCTATGCCTTATGGTACACAACCAGTTCTTACAAAGACAGTTCATGTACTCTTTTTGTCTTTTGGGGACAAGGTTTAATATCGCTGTATCTTAAGTTTCTCATCTGGAAAATGACTGGTTGAGTCTTAGATATCTTTTTTTTCCTGTTTTTTATTTATTTTTGAGAGACAGAGAGAGACAGCACAAGCAGGGGAGGATCAGAGAGAGAGGGAGACACAGAATCTGAAGCAGGCTCAAGGCTCTGAGCCAGTGGTCAGTACAGAGCCCAATGCAGGGCTCGAACCCACAAACCATGAGATCATGACCTGAGCCGAAGCCAGACGCTTAACTGACTGAGCCATTCAGGTGCCCCGAGTCTTAGATATCCTTAACAGTCATTCACACTGCAATATTTTATCATTTTATAATTTTATGAAAAACAAATGAAAGGGACTCTGCAAATAAAAGCTATAATAATTGCCACTGATTAAGTGCTTACAATGACAGACATTGTGCTAAGTGTTTTACACTCATTTAGGTAATTTAATCCTTCCAACACTTCTTCCTCATAGATGCTATTATCCCCATTTCACAGACACAAAAACAAAGGCTCAGAGAAATTAAATGAATTGGCCAAACAGACACCTAACAAGTAAGAGGTAATAGTAATATTTGAATCTGTTTTTGTCTTGCTTTGACACTCACAATTAAAAATACTGCTTATGTACTGTTTGATTTTTTTTAAAAAAAGAATATGTACTATTTGATTAAAGTAGATATATATTGTATGCATCTAAAGTGAGAAAATATGACAATGGCAAATAAACCAAAGTTGTACATGGGTAATAAATATTTCAAATAATATGTTCCGTGTTTAACACTGTATTGTTTAAAAACCTGTAAGCTATGCAAACATGAAATTATGCAGACATCAAGTTTTCTAGAGATGAAAAATAATTAGAAACTTTGAGACCCCAAAATACCTAATAAATGTCAAAATATTTCATAATATACATCAGATAATGGTTTCATTACAATAGTAGGTCTTCTTCTACTTTTAAAGGGCACCGTATGATTCATCATGATTCATTCCACTCAGGTGAGCTTCAAATGGGCAAATAAAAAATTCAAATTTTGAATAAAATGTACAGAATTCATGCCAGTTTCTATTTGATAAAACATCACACAGTTTGATGTGTTAAACTTTTTCAAAAAGGATACATAGATTGTTACACAGAGATGTGAGGAAGACAGAAATAAAACCCTGGACATTCAGTATTATGGTATAATTTCTGTGTCACTTTGGACACACTTGACAGTGTGAAATGTGCTACTGGATGGTGTTAAACACAAATATTCATGCCCAGGCATCAGACTGTAGATGTGTACTTTGTTGCAATGTACTGAGACAGGTGCATTCTTGGAATATCTGAGTAGCAGTGGAACTGGTCTTGCCACTTTTTATCCTTTGTGAGATCTTTCATTCAATGTTCTTCTCCTTTCTTCTACTCCTCCAAGATACTGAGATACATAACATTTTACCTTTTCCAGAAAATGTAGTAACTATTTAATTTACATTGTCTAAGATATTTAAACACTAATACTTTATTCCTAAGGACAATACATTTCTGGAGAGGACGAACTCCAAAAATGAGAATTGTAGCTATTTGGGCAAGCTCTTGGGGGACAGATCTTGCACCCTTTCTGTAATCTTTGAGCATACCAGGTAAATTGTCCTCCCACTCTGCCCTCTCTTCCGGCATCAGGGCAATGGTAGATATGAAGCAAGGTGTTGTTCAAGGCACAGAGACATCTGCCTTAAGCAGACAGATTGAAGCCATGGGAACCAGAGCTGGGATACTTATAAGGAGTCAAATAGGGATTGAACACAGGTCTTTGTTTTGCTAAGTTCCTTGAAAGAAGTTCTAATAGAGTAAGTATGTTTCCACATTATTAGGGTTTGTGTATATGATGAAGCAAGTTGGTAGGGCTGACCTGATAGATAAGTACTTTATAGAATTAAAAGAAATTGCATGAAATACAAGTTTTTCTCAACTTCATTTGTGAATGTATGCTTGTTACTCTCCCCTAACTAAAGGGTTATTTTTTTACATACAATAAACAATAATAAATGAAGTTTAAAATGGTTTTAATGGCTAAAGGAACAACTTAAACACTAAGTCAACATGAATTGTCTTAATATCAATTGATAAGATGAATACACCGTTTTAAAAAAGATAGAGAGATGGCCCAGAAATAAACCTATGTTTATATAGTCAATTAATCTATGACAAAAGTATTCAATGAAAAAAGACAGTGTCTTAAATAAATGATCCTAGAAAAACTAGACAGCTACATGCAAAAGAATGAAGCTGGATTACTTCCTCACACCACACACAAAAAAATAAACTTCAAATGGATTAAAGACCTAAATGTGAGACCTGAACCCATGAAACTCCTAGAAGAGAACACAAGCAGTAATTTCTTTGACTTTGTTCTACAGAAATATTTTTCTAGATGTGTCTCCTCAGGCAAGGGAAACGAAAGCAAAAATAAACTGTTTGGATTCCACCAAAATAAAAAGCTTCTGCACAGCGAAGGAAACCATGAATGAAACAAGAAGGCGACCTAGTTAAATGAAAGATGATATTTGAAAATGATATATCTGATATGCGCTTTATATCCAAAATATATAAAGAACTCATATAATACCCAAAAGCCCAATCAACCCAATTAAAAAATGGGCAGAGGACTTGATCAGACATTTTTCAAAAGAAGACATACATATGGCCAAAAGATACATGAGGATCAACATCACTCATCATCAGGGACACCACAGTAGCTATCAGTTTATGCCTGCCACAATGGCTAGAATAAAAAAGACAAGAAATAACAGGTATTGGCAAGGAGTAGAGAATAAGAAATCCTTGTACACTGTTGGCAGGAATGCAAATTGATGGCACCACTATGGAAAATAGTATGGAGGCACCTCAAAAAAAATTGAAAATACAAATATCATGTGAACCAGTAATTCTACTACTGAGTTTTACCCAAAGAAAATGAAAATACTAATTGAAAGAGATATATGCACCCCTATGTTTTTACTGCAGCATTATTTACAATAGCCAAGATATGGAAGCAAACCAAGTGTCCATCAACGGATGAATGGATGAAGAAGTATACATAACACATACAATGGGATATTACTCAGCTATTAAAAAAATGCGATCTTGCCATTTGTGATAACATGAATGGATGTAGAGAACAGTATACTAAGTGAAAGACAAATGCCATACGATTCACTTATATGTGGAATCTATATGCAAAACAAATGAGCAAACAAACAAAGTAGAAACAGACCCATAAACAGGAAATTGGTGGTTTTCAGAGGGGAGGGGAGTGAAGAGATGGGCAAAATGGGTGAAGGGGAGTGAGGGGTCCTGGCTTTCCGAAAAAAACAATAAAATTACAATAAAAATTGTGTGTGAGAGAGAGATGCAGACTAAAAAAGGGGCAAAGGTGATAAATCTTGAGTCGAAAGGTCTTAGAGAAAGCTTATATATATAAGCTGTAGCACTGATGAAAATAAATTTCAAAGGGAATGCAGGAAACACTCTGAATTTGGATATAATGATCAACAGATCTCTCTTTACATCCTCTTGGAAAGGTCTCAAATAATAGGAATGGATACATTATGACAAAACATCAATGAGATGTACTGGCGAGTCACATGAAAGCTGCACCTGTCAAAAAAAAATTAGAAATATCCTTGGTAGTGTGTACATAATTGTATTACTCAGGTTGATTTCCCTCCTGGGTCCTCCTGTTTGTCTTGAAAAACATGCTAAGAAGTTAAGTGTAGGATCCATCCCAAACCTTAAACAGGAAAGAGGCAAGGTGAATGGCTTAAATTTAAAATCCAGGAGGGTGTATTCCCACTGGGAACTCCCCAAGCTAGGTAATTCCATTTTACAATTATCTTCTATCTTACAAAATATCATATAGTATACTTCTTATGATTGTATTTCATAAATCTTTGGGGTGATTTCTTTTCAATCTAGGTTTTAATGCACTTCTAAAAGAGAATCTGTTGTTTAATTACCTGCCTTGATTCCTTTGTCTGATCCAAACTGTTACAAACAGATAAGCAAGCATATGATGCCAAAGATACAAAAAAAACATAATCTCAACATCGGAAAGTGGGCCCCACATTACGCACAAATTCACTGCTTAGAACCCCTCTGAATGTCCAGTACAATACGAATTGGTGAAGCATTACTTTCTCTTATTGTTAAACCTTCACATTCTAGATATTGAAGATTATTTTGTTAAAATAAAAATAGGATAAAGATGTTCAAAAGAAACCTGGACAGGTGCTGAAACCAAAGTATTCATTAATGGCCTCATGAAATAATCCTATTTCCCAAAATATAGAATGAGAAAAGGCTCGATATAGTCACAGTAATGCATAGCAGGAAATCATTACCCGCTAAATGAGAGCTCTAATGCAGAATATGGAGAAAATCAGGTGCTATCTGATTTTCTATCTGAACATTAGAAAGCCTCATTTAGGAATCAATTCTCAGTGCCATCTGTATAAGACAGTCTTAATTTGGCATAACATTATTCTGTCTGTTATACACCTGCTTGTTCCCTGGACTATGAAAGGAAAATAGCAATTTTTCAAGCATAATAATCCTCATATCTTTTTAATTAATATAGATATTGAAATTTAAAAAAACTCAGCTATATGCCAGTAGGATGTCAGATATTTCAGAGAATAAATTTCAGTATTCATAATCATTTGGATTATTTTGGGTTATCCAAAACAATTTTGTTTAAAAAAATGCAAATGCTTTTTAGCAAGGAATCTTCTTGCAAAGCCATTAAGATAACCTGGATATGAAGGCACATTACAGGAAGATCCAATGTCCTCATGGTAATAAAATTCATGCACCTACATTTCTAGGTATCAGCTGGAGACAACATCAATTAATCTTTTTTTATGAACTTTAATTTTTTTCAGTCTTTAATGATTATCAATTTTTAAAGAACACTTCAAAGACTGAATGAAGGGTAAAATTTAGACTATTATGTTCATTTTCTTTACCTTATTGATCAATCTTTAAATTGCTGAAAACTATAAATTGAAGAATTAACAGAAGTTCTGCATTCAACTCAACGATGATATCCAAAACATAATAATATTTATAGTGAATGGCTTAATGAGGGAAAAAATAAACTACCCTTCCCCCCAAATTCTAACCAGTTTCTGACATACCAATTATGTTCTAGCAATTGCTTGCTATACCTTTAATCATCATAAATATTTATAACAAGGACAATGTCCTCAGGCTTTAGATTGAGATTTTAAATTGCCCTCTAAGTAATTAACTGCTAAAATTACCCATTTGTCTAAAATTGATATTATGCTAAAAAACAAACCATTAGTTAATAGTGAATATTTATTTCACAATGTCAATATTGAGAATAGATATATGTTGTGGGCAAAATAGCAAATGATTCTAAAAATTTAGTTAACATTAAAAATTTTTGTTATCAGTTTATTTTTTGTTATGAGTTTATTTCAGTACTTACAAGAAATATACATCAAGAAAGACAAAACTTTAACAGATGTTTTGGTGAGAGTTAGCATAAAATTACTGTAGAATATTCCATGCTTTATTATGAAATCACAAATTATGTATCATTCCAGTTGTTCTTTTCTCTTTCATTTTTCAATGATATATCATGTTTGTAATGCTTAAAATTCTATCTGATTGACATTAAAGAGCAATCTCAATTCTTAGGTATAGGATGTCCCACATTACTACCATAAACAGATACATAAAATTTTTTAAAAAATATACACATTTTTAGAATCCAAGACAAATGCCTTACAAATTTTTCATGCTGCCCAATAATGAAATTAAAAGTCAAATTGCCAGCTTTAGAAATAAAAAGATCTGATCACTATACTTTCCTTCTGTTCAATGTAATGAATATTCAGTATTTATGACATTCCAAACATTTAATGATCTACAAGCTATTTAGGCAAACACAGAGCTCTGGAGTTACTAAAGAACATGCTCTTTTAAACATAATAGTTGCTGTCACCTGGTTTTCACATCTCCTTAAATTTATAAAGAACCATTAAGTCTTATTTTAGCTCAACTGTTTTTTTTAATTAACATCTAGCTCAGCCTTATGAACAGCTGTTAACTTAGTAAATATTATTATGCTCTTCATTTTGCATTCATAGATTTAAGTGACAATAAATATCACAACATGAAAAAAAATACATTAATACATCAAATAGAAATACCCGTGGGACATCTGTCACTATGTCACAGTCAGACTACTTTGAGAATAATTTCACCTGCAGTGCAGATCCTAAATGTAACCCTGGAGGAGGGCATTGTGTCTAAGCAGGTGAAAAAAAGCCAGCACATAATTAGGTGAGTGGCCTCCCATGGAAATCCACGTGGAAATAAGGGCCGTCTGCTTCTGTGCACGGCAATTCCGATGCCAAAACACAGGCATTAACTAGCTGCATTCTATTCTTTAACTTCCCACATCCTTAGAGAAGGTAAAAGTATTATCTTCAATATGAAAATGATGATAAACCTATATGACTGAGTGCATATAGTGTTAAATAATAAGCTTATTACAGTAATTTAATATATTAATCATGCAGTGTAGGGAAAACAACATTGGACAGAGTAAAAAACCCTTTCTAGGATACTAATCCTGGAAGGAGCTTGCCTACTTATAGCAGAATCACTCAAAGAGGTATTTTTCTTTTTAATTATTCCAACATTAATATATAAATTATTATGACTGTGTAAATATTATTTATACCTGAGCCATTTAGTTTACTATGAATACTTTTATCCCCCACTCCTCCCAGCACAATAATTTGGTTTTCCTGGTGTCAGTGATAATCTAGTTCTTTTGTTTATTGGTTTGTTTTCCTTTGGTTATTTTCTTTGCAGTTAGTGCTAATTCAAAAACGAACTCTTTTCCCATCTCGTAAATGTGCTCAAACAACAGTAGGTTTTCTACCTAACAATTTCCTCTTCTTGGAAATCTCTCCTGGAAACTTCTAACCTGCTCCAATTGGACCAGGGGATTACTCTCCTGGCCTGATACATAACTGTCATCCTGGGATTCTTTTCAGCATTGTCCTGAAAATCTCCTGCACCTCTTTCCTATGGCAGCCTGTGTTACTTAGTTTGCCTCCTCTGCTTTGGTTTATACCCTGAGTTCTAGTGGAGTACATCCTCAAGTAGTTTCCTGAGAAAGGATGCATGATGGGTATAATGTTCAAATCTCTGAACATCTGAAAATAATTACCTTCACAATTAATTGATAGTTTGTATAAAATACTAGGTTGCGAGAATTATTTTATTTATTTATTTTAAGTAAGCTCTAAACCCAACATAGGGCTTGAAATCACAACCATGAGATCAAGAGTCAGATGCTCCACTGACTGAGCCAGGGAGGAGCCCTGAGGGAAATATTTTATTTTGTTTTATTTTTTTCCATATGTGTATCCTTTATTTTTTTAATTTATTTTAATTAATTTATTTTTTTTTACTTTCTGTCTTTGACGGAATGTATTAAATAAGCAAACACCACCAACAAGCAAAACAAGTACTACAATGTAAAAATATTTAAAAAAAAAGAAAACCCTCTCAACATGCATAAATGAAAGATTGCACACAAAGAGCTCACATCTTTTCAAGCTTCAATAGT
>NC_043701.1:77268713-77322981 GCF_006229205.1 Suricata suricatta | reverse complement strand
CATTTAGGCTTTTTCCATGTTTTGGCTATTGTTGACATTGCTGATATGAACATTGGGGTACATGTGCTCCTATGCATCAGCACTTCTGTATCCCTTGGGTAAATCCCTAGCAGTGCTATTGCTGGGTCATAAGGGAAAAATTTTAAATAGG
Organism: Suricata suricatta; assembly: GCF_006229205.1. Taxonomy (NCBI): domain Eukaryota; kingdom Metazoa; phylum Chordata; class Mammalia; order Carnivora; family Herpestidae; genus Suricata; species Suricata suricatta. The sequence continues at coordinate 77,322,830 of NC_043701.1, read as the reverse complement.
AACTTTCAAGCCACTCTCCCACTGCTGCCTCCCTTCCAGTGTTGCTGTTGGAAAGCCTAAGGCCACTATAATTCTATCACAGTAAGGCTGTTTCCTTTTGTAGGATTTTTCTTCGAAACCAGTGTTCTAAAATTTTGCAATAAGGACTCTTATTGTCATTCTATTTTCATTAAATGTTATGGGCATTTAATGGACCTTCTTAATCTTGAAACTGACATCCTCCATAGCTGGAAAAAGTGTAGCTGAATAATTATTAATGATCCCCTCCTGCACATCTTCTCCAATTATTCAGAGGTTGGATCTCCTGGAATGGACCTCTAATTTTTTTTTTAAACTTTCTCATTTTTCAGATCTGTGTTTTATACCCTATTTTCTAACAAACCTCTTGAGCTTTATCACCCACATTTTTTGGTCATTTTTTATTTCTTTTAGCATATTTGTTTAATGTTTATTTTTGAGAGGCAGAGAGAGCACACATGTGCGTGCAAGTGGGGGAGGGGCCGAGACAGAGGGAGCCAGAGGATCCCAATTCGGTTCTGCATTATCAGCACAGAGCACAACACAGGGCTCAAACTCACAAACTGTGACATCATGACCTGAGCCAAAGTCAAGAGTCTGACTGAACCACCCAGGCACCCTTCTGTCATCATATTTTTAATTTCTAAAGCAATCTCTGTCTACTTTTCCTTTTTAAAAAAATAACTTATTCTTATTTTATAGATATATTTCTTCTACATCTTTGAGAGTACTGATAATTTTTTGATGTCTTCTTTCCTATCTTTCTCTAATTTAATGCACACAACTTTGCTTCCTCCAAGTTACTTCTGTCAAAGGGGGTCTTCACTGCAGAATTGTCTGAATTCTTCAGGTCTGTTCTCTTGGATTGATCAGATTCTCCACAAAAGACACTTACAATTTTTTACCTTGAAGCATGGGTCTGATACCTATTTTTGAAGCACCACAGGCCATACCCTGTCTCTCATACGCTTCCCCATCCCTCCCTACTGGCCCAGCCCCTGCCTACGGTGATCACCCTACAGGCAGAGTGAAGAGCAGTGGAGGCAGGCTGTAGGCTGTGAGAGGGTGACAAGCCAGGACTGGTGGCAAGCACACATGTCCTTCACGGGTAGAGCCATGCAGGGTCACAGGGAGAACAAGGGGACACTGTGGGTCAGGGGAGGCACCCTGGACTCTCAGCACTGGGTCTGAGGAAATGCATACCTCCCGCTACTTACAGGGATTTTTAAATCTCATTCTGAATTTGGAAGAGAAGGGAGAACATGCATATATTTAAAGCTTTGCAGGTGATTGCCATGGAGCCTAGTTTGAAGACCTTTCCAGTACATTTTGGCAAATCCTCAAGAAATCGAGATTTCAACAGCTATGTATAAAGGGATACCATACACCAATACACTTTGCTGAGTTTCAGTAATTCAAAATGGTATAAGATGAGGTAAATCATATCACTCTCTTTTAAAGGCAAAAATGTAGTAGGGCATCAATCTGTAATCACATCAAACAACTCCTGAGGAGGTATAATTCCTGCTCCATATGACTAATATGCAGACTTGCTGTGTGTGTTCCATCTAATTTCTGTGACATTATTTCTATACTGACTGCACAATGAATTCACCATTAAGTTTCTCACCACAGCCTAGGAAGGAACTACCTATTAAGCCGTGTTTACTGCCATGGCACAAACAGGGCTGGGAATAGGTAGCAAACACTAAGTATCTAAAGTACAATGAATAATCACCGATTGAGAAAAAAGCTTGCAGAACGTGGATAAGATATGTTGAAACATGATTTCAAGTACAGACTAGTTACTGAAAAACAGCAACCTAGAAATCAAGTTCCTCAAGACTACTGGGAGATAAAGGAAAAACAAAATATAATGGAAAAAGCAGAACTTACAAAGGCCACAAAAATCACCAGTAACACTAGCCTGAGGATGGTGAACATGGCAGTGTTTTGTGGAATAAGCTTTTTTCTTTGTTTCACCAACACAATTTTCCAGCCAATACTTGGCCCATAACTAATGACACACAGAGGGCTGATGAGAAAACCAAGCAAAAATAATAAAAATCCAGTGATGCCATGGTTCTTTTTGAAAAGGTTCAGTCAGCTCTTTTTAATTTCAACCCTGTCACTGCACTTGGAAGTCAAGAAGTCAAAGTTAGCTCAGAGTAGCTGTTGATTTTTGCTGAAATTGGCAGTCTCAGCCCCCTAGAGCTGGGCCCCCTGGGTCCCCTAGAGCTGAAGGTCTCACTAATTGGGTTCTCTACAGATCCCCAGGGTTAAAGTAGGAAACAAGAATAAGGATGTACTGTACTATTGGTTTTGAACCCAATCAATCCTAAGAAGAGAATATTTAATGTGTAAGTAAGATAACTTAAAATGTTTTAATGTTTAGGGGAAAAAAACCCACAAAATTATATTCATGTTAGGATATCAATGTTTGGAGTTGGAATTAAATATGGCAAGATTAATAAAACAGGTCTTTCCATCTGTTAAAAAATCTTCCCCAATGTAAGTACTAAATAATTGTTTATGTCAATGGATACTGATTTTGAAGAAAAATGAACAAAGAAATTAAAAGGTATCTATCAATTTTAAAAAATACAACAAAAAAAGAGCTATATGAAACAACAGACTATAAGTACCATATTGATTCTATTATTGTCTAAAATGCAATGTATTTTCAGAGTTACTAAAAGTTAATGCTTTTTAAAACTATAAAATATAGGGCAGCCTGGGTAGCTCAGTCAGATGAATGTCTCACTTCAGCTCAGGTCATGAACTCACAGTTTCTGGGTTTGAGACCCATCTCAGACTGTGCTGACAGCTCAGAGCCTGGAGCCTGCTTCAGATTCTGTGTCTCCCTCTCTCTCTGACCCTCCCCTACTCATGCTCTGTCTCCCTCTGTCTCTCAAAAATGAATAAACATTAAAATATTTTTAATAAAAAAAATTCTACAACATAACTGGCTACCATGAAAATCCTCAACACAAATGCCACAAATATTAACAAGCACCTGAAACTTATTAAAAGAAAATCAACATTAGAAAAACAGACAATATAAAAGAATAGGCAACACAATTACAAATGGTCAAGAAACATGTGAAAAGGTACTTAATGTCACTAGCAGCCAAGAAAACACTAACGTAGAAGGTATTCCAATTTTACTTATCAGAATGGCAAAAATTAAAATGATTGGTTATGGCCCATGCCCATGAGAGTAAAGAATAACAGTCCTCCTATCATTTGCAACCTTGTGGGCAAATGTTCCAGTCAAATTCATTAAAACTGAAATCTTGTCTTTTAGTAAAAAAGAAATCCATTAACTAGATATACAAGAAAAGTAAGAGTGTAAAGGTTTTATACTATCATCTATCCTAGAATTCTTTACAATAGCAACTTTCCAGAAACAAGCCAAAGATCCATGAATAAGAAGCAGTTGAAAATTACTGTTTGTTCATACTGTGGACTCATATGCAGTTTTCAGAAAGATTACACTACAATCATATATTGATTTAAAGGGTATCTATGATAAATATTTGTAAATGGCATATAGTAACAGATGTTATTTTTGTAGAACAAAATAAACACACACAAAACACCATATGTGCATATATACCTTTACAAGCAAGGAGAAAAGTACAAAAGAAAGAATGCACCTGTTGCAAAGAGTGGTGTCAAAAGATAACGAATGAGAAGAAATGGGCAAGACTGTTCTTTACACACACCCACAGCGTAACTGGACCATGAACGGCAGCCCTTTGAATTACAAAACATGGGCACATCATTCAACCGTCGGTGTGACTTTGGTGTCTTCTGACTCTCTCACAGATGTCGAGAAAGAGACTCCTGTTTGGAGCATGAAATTTTGAGACAGTTTCTAAGATGGGTGCTGGGTCAGACGTTAGAAAAACTTAGTTCTGCTGACACACGGTAATCCAATTTGTAATAAAACGAATGAAGGAGAACCGTAAAAAATAATTTTCTTATCTATTTGTACATATAAATGAAAAAATATGCACTGTAGCTCACCATAACATTGTTTTGGATCATATTTTGGATCGATATTTTATATTGAAACTTACTGGTACTTTAGTATGAAGTTCCAAGGTAGAGCTACCTGAAACTCTCTTCTCTTAAAGACAGTGTTAAAAGAGAATTCCAGTGGATCTTACTTACTATTAGCAAATGTTTCCCCATGAAACAAAAATAGAATAAAATCTAAATAATTATACTCCAGTGAAAAGACTTAACGTTTAAACATGGTTTCCAATCATTAAAGAAAGCAGTAACAATGGTTCACTTGAATATCACTTCTCTTTAGACAACAATATTTTTTTAAAGTCATGGTAGAGAGATTAGACTTTGATGAAAAAAAATACACATGAAGAATGCTAACTGTTGGCTTAAAAAGATCTTTTCCTACCTTCACATTATCTGGATGTAGCCCCCCAGGGTGCTTGTCCATGTACTGACATAAATCAGTGTGCTGGAAGAAAAAAGGGATAATGCATTAACATCCCTTTGGCTATAACATGATGAATCAATATTTTTCTACTTCAAAGTCACTATTGCCTTCTGAACAAAGCAAATATAAGACACGTGGGTAGATTTTTTCATTGCATGTAGTTGAATGCTTCTCCGCCCCCTTGTTTTTAACCACAATTGAATCATTATCTTTAGGCTCTGCTTTATATATATATCTGTGTATTATTATAAGGAATTGATGTCCATAATTTAAGTGCCTAATTTGCCCGTCACTAAAAATATATTTTTCAGCAAAAACAAAAAACAAAAATACAAAAACAGACAAAATTAACTATAAATATGTGTACCATACCTGGAAAAAAAAAAAAACTAAACCAAAACACATACACATAGCACACACTAAACCAATTACATTGCCAATTATCTTGTATTTTTCAGGTGCAAACACAGGTTATGATTATTTATTTTGTATGAGATTAGAATACTACAAATATATCATTCTAGCTAAATTAATCACTGGATTTATTTAAAATTTTCATAACTATATTCATCAAAAAATAATTTTCAGGTTTCCAGAACTCCTAAATGTGTCTGGCAAAACATACTTTTAAATGAATAGAAATACTTTGAGAATTATAAATTGAAACAAATATATCCAGGTGTAACTTTTCTTAAGGTTTTATTTAAATTCTAGTTAGCTAACATACAGTGTAGTATGAGTCTCAGATGTAGAGGTTAGTGATTCAACATTTTCATAAAACATGCATGCTTATCACAACACATAACTTAAAAGGAATATCTCTAAGTAACACATTATGCTGTTACTCTTAAAAATATCCCCAGCTCAATTTGCCCACAATTATATTTATTTTCTTCTTAATGCTTATTCTTTTATATTATGAACTGTACAGAAATTTGAAAAAACATGTAGAGTTTCTATTCTAACTTTTCTTCTCTTATTAGAGGGTACTACAATGTTATGTTTATAACACTGAAACATTTTATCATTCTGGAAAAGCCATTGAACATGAGTATTTATGCCCCATTATCAAGCTTCAATTATTGAAGAATTTAGACTTTTATGTTATATTCAAGAATCTTGCTAAAGCCATGGTGACCGTAGGTCAGACTTCTTTACGACAGGCCAGGTTGGTACTGCTGAGGATACAGAACAACATTTTACATGCATTCATTAGTCATCATGCACTCCTTGAGAGCTTCTTGTGTTCCAGGCACAACACTAGTCACTAAAGACACAGGATTAAATGAAACAGTTGCAAGTAGAAAAAAAAAATAAAAATAAAAACAATTTTGTGGTGTAGACTTTGGAAAAGTTTCTCAAAGAAGTTACACTTGAGAATGAAAGAAGTCAATTGAAGGGTAACAGGACAGAAGAAATGCTTTATACATGTTTTAAGACAATCTGCCTTTATCTTAGACCACACTCAAGGTGTTTAGCTTCCAAATCAAAGTCTGGAGGACAGAAACTATGTTTGATTCGGAAAGTACTGCCTCTGTGGCCCAGCAAGGTGTCTAACACAGAGAAGAGCTGAATACAGGTAGAAATAGTTTTTTACATATAGTATAGTTCATTTTAAAAAAGACCCTAAAATATAATTATGATTTCCATGGAGTTTTTCCTGAGTGACTATATAACAGTTGGATATCATGCAAACTGAAGAATGAATTCTGGTCCCCAAACTGCCATTCTGTAACTCCGTATTATTAATTCCTCTCTCCTTTTGAATAGGGCTAACACCATCATCCTTAAAGACTTTTTTGAAGAAGAAATAAAATAGTACCTGATAAAGTACTTTTCACCTATGATACATAAAAATAAGGTATTATTTTAGATATTGCGCATTATATAGTAAAATCCACAGAAGAAGAACTGTATCTAATTTGTTCACACACAACAAATAGAAAGAAAATAGATGGGATAAATGTATTTAATAGCAGAAATTAATTAGAAACTAGAAAATAACAGGCTTGATCAATTAAACAGAAGTTCACCTCTATGAAAAGCCCAGAGAAGAACTCTATCTAACTTTTTCGTTGCTTCACACACAACAAATAGAAAGAAATCAGAGAAATGTATTTAATAGCAGAAATTAATTCATCAGGAACTAGAAAACAACAGGCTTGATCAGTTAAAGAGAAACTCACTTCTATGTAAAGCCCAATAATACATACAGTCAATGATATTGCAGTAGTATCACATGGTGACCATGGGAGCTACCAAATAACATATGAAGAAGTTGAACCACTATGTTGTACACCTGAAACTAATGTAACATTGTGTGTCAACCATATGCAAATGAAAAAATTTTAAGCTCAATAAAACAAACGATGGCAAATGTTTTTCTAAAGTTTAGGGTTTTATCAAGATGTAATCAATATTAAGAATGAGAAAAATGACAACTAAAAATGTGAAGATTTAAAAATATACTACAAACATACAATACTATAAACATTACTATACACATCTTTAAACCAATGCATTTAAAATCTAGTAAAAACACAAATTGTTAAAAATTGATTTTATAAGAAATAGAAATTGAAGAGCTATACCTAAGAGCACGAAGTTCAGATTGCTTTAATGGGAAATCTTGCAAACCTTCAAGTAGCAGATATAAATTACCCCAGAGTGAAGAAAAAGATAAAATGCTTCCCACTCCTTTAAGGTGGCAGTGTCAAAGCAGGCGAAAACAGTGCAGACATGGAGAGAACTATACTAACCTCTCTACGATCAGGGATGTATGAAGCCTAGTGACAGTAGGTACCAGAATTCAATATTGTATTAAAAGACTAAAACATTAGTACCAAACAAGGTTAAAGGTAGCAAAGAAAAAAAAATAGTTCCACATAAGTACATATATTAATGTGAACTTCTAAAATTAACAAACTAAAAAAGTGGAATGGTGTTGGGTACAAAATTTTCACAGTATTATGTATTTGACATATTTAGATGTATTTAATGCTAATTTTGTATACATAAGATTAAATGCTTATCTGATTTTGCATAAGGGTTATTTTTGCATAAATAAATAAGGCAAGGTCTCTGTTCTCATAAAGCTTACATTCTGTGGATTTTAGGTATTTGTGAATTACTGTAATTTTTATCAAAAGAAATATTCCAGCTTTTTGTTTAAAATTTTAAAAATTCCACGAGTGAAATCACACAGTATTTGTTTTTCTCTGACTTTTTTCACTCAGCACAATACTTTCTAGCTCCATCACGTAGCTGCAAATGGCGACTGTATCTCGCAGCAGATACACATATCTCACAGCCTGTATCCACTCATCAGTAGATGGAATTTAAGAAACAAACATGAACACAGGGGGAAACGACAGAAACAGATCATAAAACAGACTCTTAACCATAGAGAACAAACTGAGGGGTGCTGGAGGGAGGTGGGGCGCGGATAGACAACATGGGTGACGGGGATTAAGGATGAGACTAATACTATACTGTGTGTTAACTAATGGGAATTTAAATAAAAACGAAAATAAATAAATAAAGCTAACAAGCAAACAAACCTATGAGGAAGGAAACATATCAGGAGTTGGGGGGAATATTTCTGATCCTCAAAGTACACGGATATCCCTCTAAGTATATAATCAATGATATTAGCATTATGAACTGCCGGAAGCAGACTTCTCCAAAATGAAATGTTGGGAAATTTTTTACATTTATTCATTTAAATTCCAGTTAGTTAACTTGCAGTGTACTATTGGTTTCATAAAGAATTTTCCAAACCTTCTAAATTTCAAAACTCATATTTCCTTCGATGTATGACATCAAAATATGTGTGTGTCTACATATATATCACATGCATACACACATGGCCATCTAGCTGTGTAACCTTGGGCAGGTTACACAACCTCTGTATATCAGGATCTTCTTGTGGGTAATGAGAATAATCCTAATATAACTTACCCCAAATGGATATTGTGAAAATCAATGATTAAATATCACAATGGTTTCAGAATACTCCCCAGTACACACGAGATGCTACAGATGGTGATGATGATGATAACGACGATGACAACAACAGTGATGGTGATGATGATGATGATGATGATCATTTTATGTGGTATGTTTACAGTAGTGGGGGGGTTGGGAGGATTACAATTAAAAATGGAATGATAAATACAGTCATAAAACTGGAACTCCTAGGGGCAGCATTGTATCTTTATTATACAGTGCGCTTCCTGTCTGTGTAACCAGACATTCTTATTCACATTCCACAGCCAGTGAGACTACATCTAGCCAATACTCCAGATTGCTCTGGGTGCAAGGCTATGCAGAAGCTCAGATGGGAAAAGAAAGAAGAGAGTGTACAAGGTCCCACTTTGTACCCTACCAAACTTCTGTTCTACCTGTATTAAAATGGTTTCTCTCTCAAACAGAAGGCCTCAATGGCATGTGACCAAAAGATCAGTATCCCTTGTTTAGATATGGATAATCTCAGATCCATCTGGCTTGGTCTCTGGCTATTTCTTATTCGGATACCAAAAGGAGCAGGTCACTACACTAGATGCCTGGTGACTGCAGATGACACACAATTCCTCTTCACCCTCCCATCTCTATCTTGGCTCTTGGCTGACACTCCTCTTTCCCTCACTACATTATGTCTCACCTATGTTCCAACACTTCCCTCTACTCACTCCATCACTGTTGCTGTTCTTCAGGGTAATGCCCTTAGAAGCACTTGGGACTGACAGGTTTATACCTGAATGCCTAAGAACACTTCATCAATCTTCCATGTAGTGGATGGTTTTAAATGAAGCTATCAAGTATGGCTAGACTTAGAGACCAAGCAGGAGACGAGTGAGAGCGGGGGGCTCCAAAGGCTCAGTCCCCACACTAGCATATACTTCTTACAAAATGAGTTTCCTCCTTTCTCACTCTTGATTACCCATCAGGTAGCATTTATTTGGTTATTAACATAGGTGTCTCTAGGAGAACATACCTGAAACTCTAACACGCTGGCCAATAAGTGCTCTCTGTAAGGAGTTTGCCATTTTTATAATTTGGCTTTTCTCATACTGATTTCATTACTTTGTGCCTGGATCATTTTAGAAGGCAGGAGAGAAATCTCCCTTTACAAAAAGGCAGGATACAGAAAGACCACAAGAAATTGGAAAGGTTTTTTATTCATAAGCACTTTCATTTCAATCATATGTAGACCTGAGAACTGCACGACTAGCAGCCGTGAGATTTAAAAAGGGAAAGACATGAAAGAAAACTACAAAGATAAATGATGGATATAACGACCATTTCAAACAGGCCTGAGTGGAAAAGAGACCTTTAAAAGAGGGAAGAGAGGCCAGCAAGCAGAAAAGACGAGAAACAAGCTAGACTGCGACACTCAGCTCTTCATAGTTTCCGCTCTCCAGCTCTTACTCTTTTTGAAACTGACGTTGCTGGGTCAGGAGAAAGCAGCAATATCCCTCCACTGAAAGCCACTGGTAAAGAGCTTCTCCGGAGATCACAAATTCAGACAGTTCTCAACATGAAATGTTACTCATATTCCAGGGCAGAATGAAGTCAATTGTTAAGTAGGCTTCACCATTCAGTATTTGCTTATGTTTCTTTTCAAACAACGTATTAACCATGAAATGGGGTCGTCTGATTGTTGGACTTTCAGATGATCAAACCTCCTATTCAAGAGACATCACGTTCTTCAGAGAAATCATGTTTTCGCATTAGCACTGGCTTTCAGACTGAGCTCTTCTCCTCAAGCAGGAATCCAAATAAAACGCCTTCCCAAATACATGCATTTGTTTCCATTTTCCTATAATGTTAAGTATAATGTCCACTATATTTGGTAGTTAATTTTGATATTCTTCAGAAGCACTGCCAAAATAGGACATTGAAAATAGCACAACCCTATTTTTAGCACCTAGGCTAAAAATAAGGAAGTTTTTCCAAGGGGAAAACCAACAGAAATCCTCATTTTGAAGTTATGTTAAGTTTAGCCTCCACAGCCTTTGCTTCTGTTTCATTTACTTTTCCATTTTAACAGTGAGAGGAGAGTCAGTGTATTTAAGCTTGGTGTAATTTTTACAACATTAAAAAAAACTACTTCATAAGAGTAAGAATATGAAAAGATTCCACAAGATAATGGGACAACTTCTGAATTTCCGTATTCTTTTTTTTTTTAAATGTTTTATTTATTTTTGATACAGAGAGAGACAGAACATGAGAGGGGAAGGGGCAGAGAGAGAAGGAGACACAGAATCCAAAGCAGGCTCCAGGCCCTGAGCTAGCTGTCAGCACAGAGCCCGACACGGGGCTCGAACCCACAAACGTGAGATCTGACCTAAGCCGAAGTCGGAGGCTTAGCCGACTGAGCCACCCAGGCGCCCCTGAATTTCCTTATTCTTAAGGAACAGGCTTAATTTATGTTTAAATGCCAAGATTCAGTTATAATTTCATCTTGAAATTAATGAAAACTTGATTTTCAAAAACAGAAAAATTAAGTGAGAACATGATCATAAAAAAAAGATGGGACGTGTTAACAACTAGCTGGTCAACATGTTCAAGTTGGACGCGTAAAAACACAGAGGTCTCCTCTCTCTGACTGTTGATTATTTATGAAGCTCCCTCATCCTCATCTGCCTGATTCAAGATATTCCAATTGCTTCCACATCAGTGATTGATTATAAAGAACCTTTAAATAGTAGTGACTAGTAAGAGCTCACATGAAAAAAACTGCAAATTTTGAAGAACAAGAGCAATTATTTCCACTCTTTGGTGGTAGTCCCATGTGGTCCCCAAATTAATGGCTACAGCAGTAAGTGCCAGTGTGACCAAGACAGCAAGTATGGCAGATGTTTACTTGTGATGCATACTCTATTGCTGGCTAATGTCACCTTCATTCCCTTTGTCCCCTGTCTGAAACACACCACAGGCATTCTAACTAAAACCACACTGGAAGGGCAGCTGTGAACTTCGGCAGAACTGTCATTTTAGTTTTTAATCCATTTCACCTGAAGCTCATTAACGTCCTGTAGTTCACTGGGGAATAGTTGCTGCTGGAGGCGACTGAAGAAAACAGAAAAGTTGAGCACTTCTTTCTTCTACAGCAATCAATGCCATTCTCCTCTAGCTAGAATCTCTGTTTTAATCAGCCTACATTCTATAAGAATTAACACATCAAATTACTCAGCAGTTAGTTTCAAACTGCTCTGATATGAAGTACACAGGTTTAAATTGACTTTGAAATTGTATTTTTTCCGTTAAGCTTTATAGTACTCATCTATTTCTTTCCCAAACCATAATTAACGAAATTTTAATGTTGCTAGTTCCAACATGTGAGCATCACTTATTAGTGGGGAAAAAATAAAAACATTAATCAACTTTCCCTTTAAAACAAAATCACAGCCATTTACAATGCTTTATAGAGGAAGTCAGTACCCGCTACATATAAAAGGGCCCGGTTTTTAAAACCGGTTAAAATATAAAACTGTCAGTTTTCTATCAAGCTATTTAGCCTTTATGCTAATACACTGAAATCCCTTATCTTTAACTACAAAAAACAAGACATTCATGAACAAGTACAAAAGTGCTATCTCTTCTCTAAAGGAGAAACTCTAATTGCTACCAGATTATTGTGCCTCAAGGTGCATCATGGGGCACGATATGACACTAGAGACGGTATGGTCTTTCAATCTATTCCATCATCACCTAAAGAGAAGTTCTCAAGCAGAATACCCTCAATTATTCAACTGTTCCTGTACAAAATTATTTTACATATTTCAAAGCCTGTTTCTGAGTTATTTTTACTTGGTTTTGAGCCACTTAGGAAATGTTTTAAATTCTACCCAGTAAACCACACATATTCCCTGGAGAGGGCAGGCATGGCTCACACATACAGTAGTTCAAACTACATAAAAATCCTCCCATAGCTATTACAGTGCTATGGTTCATTCCTAATTAAGTTAACTATTTAAAAACTCATATAATGCCTTCTCCTTCTCCTTTCTGGTAATAATAAACCTATAGGTGACTTTGCTATCCCATAATTCTGCCTAATTGTTTTCAGTTGTCATTTCTGAATCCAAAATGCATGGGTAGCCTGGGGCTGGCGACTGGAACAGGCAGCATTTCCAACCACATTCCCATCATGTAAAGCCAGCAACCTGAAAGATCTTTTCCATTAGAACGAAAAACTTACCATTTGACTTCTGGCAATGACACTATGGACAGACAGATTATATAGTTCTACCCAGGAAGTAGGAGTGTTGTGAGCCATTCTCCTCTGATAAAAAGAATGCAGACATTCATGCTCTAACAATTCAAGTGTCTAAAGTAGTTTCGATATAATAGGGGCTTATTCATATGTGGAATACATATCTACATTCATACTCTATTTCTACAATTTATTTACTTTATAAAACTTCTAGGAGGTATACATTATTTTCCTATTTAAAATTAAATAAATTCAAAGTATAAATTTGGAAAGTTTCAAGAAACTTGGAGGGCGGGGATGGGATCTTCCAGAAGTAGAGCCTTGTGGTTCAACAAAGTATATGTTATACAGCAGAAGAATGTATCAAATGTTTTTTCTTGCAAGAGTAAAGGAAAGAGCTACCAGTATGGTTTATAAGCCCTCTGGGAGACCATGCACAAGCCTAAACCATATAATAAATTTTAATGGAGTCAAATAGCCACTTTAAAAAGATGTTCATATTATTTTGAAGCCAGTCTGATTTTTCAAAAGGAAAAATAAAAAGCTGATAGGTATAAAGAATGGAATGCTCTGATCATCCAACATCCTCCAAACTTTGGGGAAAGAAAAGGAGGTTAACAAAGTGGGTCATATAAATGTTTTGGAGTCAAAGCATGAGATCAAAGAGAAAGAAGTGAAATAGTTTTCAGGAATATCAGCTCTGAAAACACCTTCTGGAGCTGCCCTGCTAGAAATAGGGAGATGCTGAAATTATAGGATAAAAGCAACATGGTGGGGGGTGGGGGCTAAGGTAGAAACAGAGAACCAAAGTGGAAAAGAGGACAGAAAAAGGCCAATAAAGAGGGAAAGGGAGGGAAACTAATCAAAGGTGCAGCTCTGAGACCTTTGCTAGCTGCAAAGCAGAATAGAAGAGGGTTTTTTGTTTTTGTTTTTTTTAATAATATTGGTTCTAAGATGTAAGAGTACTGATCATACCAGATGTATGGCTCAAAAAACTTTATAAATTATACTGTAATGAGCCTCAGGTACTTGTTCTTCTAATTTATTTTATTTTATTTTATGTTTATTTTTTAATGTTTTTAATTTATTTTTGAGAGACAGAGAGAGACAGCGCGAACAGGGGAGGGTCAGAGAGAGAGGGAGATACAGAATCTGAAACAGGCTCCAGGCTCTGAGCTGTCAGCACAGAGCCCGATGCGGGGCCCAAACCCACGAACCATGAGATCATGACCTGAACCAAAGCCAGACGCCTAACCAACTGAGCCACCCAGGTGCCCCTGTTTTTCTAATTTTAAAAATAGCAATTCTGAAACACATAATTCAATGAAAATATTAAACAATTATAATTTGCTATGTTGTCACCTTTTTTGGCAGAGCAAATGAAAATCAAAAATATATTTTCCAAAACTTAAAATGGGTAAAGTATTGTAAAATGTATAATAATGAATAAAAACTATTCATTATTTAGGATCTCAGTGATGATTCTGAGGGAAATAAGAATGACAGTCAAATAAATGTGAATAATACCCTTCTTTTTTTTAATCTAAAATGAAACATTTATAACTTCTTCACACCACTTGATCGAGTAGTGAAAATATTAGGAGGTCTTCTCCCCCAAGGAAATACAGAGGGATATATTAGAAGTAATGCTATTAAGATTTTATAATGCAAAATATTTTGGAGTTCTTAAATGTGGTTATAAATAATCTACTTATTTGTGGAGCAAGGGTTGTGGACTATAGAATCCGAAATAGAGGCACATAAAAAAACCCTTGAATTAGACAAGTGGTTTTAAAAATAAATTTATATTACAAAGGTAAAGCTCATTTTAATCTTCCTGGTTGGTGGAAATACAGAGTATAAAAGGACAAAGCTTTCAGAGGAAGTCCTGGCAAAAGTGAAGTCTCTGAATAATTATTAAGCACAACTGTAATTATTTCAATATAGTATGTACAGGGGCAAAGTAATTTAGATTTCTCAAACTCAGTGAGTACAGTGATCACACCAACATTATTTTCTAAATACAAGTTTTCGCCTGAAGAGTATGATTCTCTGAAATGTAAGAAACTGAGGGGCAGTAAAATAGATCGTTGAAAATCCTGAAAACTGTAAAAGCTTTGTTTCAAGCAGCCTTTTTATTATTTTCTAATTTATTTATTCAAATTCAAGTTAGTTAACACACAGTGTAGTACTGGTTTCAGGAATAGAACCCAGTGATTCTCACTTAAATAGAACATCCAGGGCTCATCCTTAAAATTGCCCTCCTTAATGCCCATTGCCCATTTAGCCCATTCACCCACCCACCTTCCCTCCACAACCTTCAGTTTGTTCTCCGTACTTAAGAGTCTCTTACAGTTTGCCTCCCTCTATTTATCTTACTTTCCCTTTTCTTCCTCTCTGTACATCTGTTGTGTTTCTTAAATTCCACATAGAGTGAAATCATATGATATTTGTCTTTGACTTTTATTCTTTTTGATACTGCTCATTTTAGAGCAAAGAATAAAAAGACCTCATATCACCAAAGGAATGGGGGTAAATCCCAAATTCATAATCTTCGTATTCTGAGCACTGCCAAAAGCTAAAGTGGAGTAGAAATTCTGAAGTATTTCTTTTTTTCAGGATCTATAGCCAAAAGTCAAATTGCTGATTAATCTGTCATAAAACAAATCTGCCAAAGATCCGATCATCATTTTATTTTTTTCGTCTTTTTTGTTACTGGCTTTGCTCAATTTATGGACAAAGAAAATGTGCTTAATTCCTTGCTATGCATAGTATGAAATTAAAGATAACCTAAAAAAGAACTTTCACTTCTTTTCTCAACCATTATACACTTGCAATCTTGCCAAGACAATAACTTTCCCAGGAGCCTGACATATTTGGCAGATATAGTTGATGTTTTGAATATGAATCCTAAAACTTCAAGAAGCAAAGACCAACATTATTGCTCCTCATGATATGTTTTAAGCTTTTATGCCAAAATCTAGTTACGTATTCAGTGAATCAGAGCTAAAAATATCTTTTCAATCTCTTGACTTAGTGCAATTTGCCATAAAAGGGTTACTGGGAAAAATTTCAAGAGAAAAAATAAAATCTCACCAAGTCTGTCTAGGTAGTACTTGTCTGACGTTGCGGTTGAAAATACCATTTGAAAGACATCTTAGCAATATTTCAGAGACGATAATGGTGCTCAAATTTGAAAGAATTATGAAAATATATCAAATCATACTGGAAAATTTTTGGACAAAATATCCAAATGTTGACTTCCAAATAAATTAGTAGGAATTATACTCAACATAGAAAGGTGCTTGTAATAATTTCTATCAAGATAAACAGAGCAGAGGGGCTCCTGGGTGGTTCGGTCAGTTGAGAATCCAATTGTGGCTCAGGTCATGATCTCGCAGGTTGTGGGTTCAAGCTCTGCATTGGGCTCTATGCTGACAGCTCAGAGCCTGGAGCCTGCTTGGCATTCTGTGTCTCCCTTCTCTCTCTGCTTTTCCCCCACTTGTACTCTTTCTCTCTCAAAAATAAATAAACATTAAAAGAAGAAGAAGAAGAAGAACAACAACAACAACAACAACAGAGCAGAAACAATACATGACAAGGAAGGTGACCACATCTGTCCTTGTTCCTTGACATTATTTATGATACAAAAGCTCAAGGTAAGCAAGCTGATTTAGTGCCCTCACTGATAAAACATGCACCTTTTAAGTGTTAAAAAGCCATAACTAAGTATTGAAATGTTTGAATTTGTTTTATAAAGATTTATAAATGTATCCAAGATTTGAAGTTATATCAAAGAAAAGCATGGGATTTTTTATATTAAGACAAAGGGCGCATGAATTTTAAAGTGTGGATGAACACCGATACATACCTACATTTATTGATTTGAAACAATGGTAGCACTAACTTCTGCAAGTTTTTTTAAAAGGTTAAAAATAGCATATACAGTATTTCAGTATAGTATACATGCAAAGAAGCACACACACATACATGCACACAACATGATTCTGAGTCATAAAAAAAGTCTTGAAATATTACACATGGTAGTACTGGCTTTCTCTGGGGTGGCTGGATACTAAGTAACTTGGTGTGTATCAGTCAGGACAGGATAAGTGACATATGCTGTGGTAACAAATCACTTTTTCTCACAATTTACTGGACAAAAAAATCCATATTACCAGACCTAAGTTCAAAATGGAAAGGAAGTATATCCTACAGGTATTGGGATCCAACTATTAGAGAAGAATAGTACTCTACATGAGGCAAAAAATACTCAAATTTTCCCACGGATAATATGGTAAGACTATTAAATACTTTAATTCCAGTGCAGTTACCACACAATGTTATGGACAGACTCAACACTTCCATACAATACCCAGTGCTCATCACTGCACGGACTCTTAAAAGAACCTGTTGTCAGGGATTTAGTAACATTGAAGCATGATGTAATTTTATGAACTTAATTATTTCTCATCTAAAGTTACTTTTGCTAGAAACCTCTGCTATAGGGTCTATTTTTTCCCCTCTGAACATCTTTTGACTTTCTGGCATAATGTCTGGTATACTTGGACCCTCAAGTCAGAACCCCATATTCAAACTAAGGGAACAAATCCCTGTTAAGCTGAGGAGTTAATTTTTTTAAAGTAATCTTTATGGTTCTGTGTCATAAATTGGTTTTTCCAGATGGAGTTTGGGGGTAATATGCTTACTAAGTAAAATAAATATATTTATTAGGTGGAAGGAAGGATAAGAAAGCAGAATTAGACAAAGGAAGTCAAAGTCTGATGCAGGCCAATAAAGTCTTGGCCAAGGTAGCATCAGGGTGGTCCTGCATTGGGCAGAAATGACCAGGTCTTTATACTCTCAACTCACACAGTCACCAGATACAGGATGCTTGGAAGATGTGGCCTCATTCAAGATGGGTCTCTGCAGATCCTGTAGCTGCTGACAGGGCACTGTCATTAGGCATTAGGCAGTGTCAATAGGCATTCCAGTGACCATATTTCCTATTGCTAGGAAGCAAGCCCTCCTTTAAAGGAGGATATAGACCCCATGTCTCTGAGTCTGTCATACTCTATAAGTGTGTTTTCATGAAAACTTTAAAAAAAACCTCTATATTTGCCTCTCTCTCTCTTTCTCTCTCTCTCTCTCTCTCTCTCTCTCTCTCTCACTCACACACACACCACACACACACACACAAATACACATCTGATGCATCTACTCTTCAGAAATAACTGTATCAATTTGGCAAAGATTTACAGAAATCCCGCTGTAATTTTACTACGAGAACCAGCCCCTGCCTTCAGAAGACTAGCAGCCATTCCAGCCATTCGTCTTACACAGATGTCACCATGACAAACAAGAATGACTGTGTTGCCCTTTTTACCTTTTACAAGATACAACTCAGTTCATAGTATTTTTACTTGGATTAAATCCGATTACAAATGAAATAAGACAAAACAAAACAAAAAAAGAACCCTAAACCTTAGTCCTTTCTTATCTTCTAATAAATACTGTTACTAATCATCTCTCCCCATGCACTGTTGACTTTCTATCTTATTGTTAGAATCAGATATCTTCCCTTAGTATACTTCCTACAATTCTAGCTAAGAACTACTCAACATTTTCTTTCCATTGATGCTTTCAATTACATTATCCAAGTCAAAAGGGTAGAGAAATAGAAGGAAAAGAGAGAACCAATTTGACCTTCCAAATGTTCTTGATGATGGCTGAAATGAAAACTACTAACTGAGCTCCAAAGAGCCTTAAAACAAAGACTGCGGGGCGCCTGGGTGGCTCAGTCGGTTAAGCAACTGGCATCTAATCGGCATCGGCTCAGGTCATGATCTCACGGTTCGTGGGTTCAAGCCTCGCATCAGGTTCTGTGCTACAGCTCAGAGCCTGTCTTAGGATTCTGTGTCTTCCTCTTTCGCTGATCCTCCCCTGCTTGTGCTGTCTCTCCCTCTCTCTCTCTCTCAAAAATAAATAAGACATTAAAAATTTAAAAAAAAGAGTATTAAACTCTATTATTAAATAAAAAAGATTGCATAATCAAGAGAAAAGGAAAGTCCAGAAGATGGAAAATTCTTACTTAGCATATAGCTGCCATGACAAATTAGTTTCTCAGTTTCTGAATATGCATCTATTGGGAATTTATAACTGGACTTGTATCTGCCAGTGAGAAAAAGTTACTCCCTTGAGGTTGGATCACTTCAACTTAGACCACCAAAAAGTTCATTTTCTAAAAAGAAGGGTCTCTAATTATAAACAGCAATCAAAAACACAATAAACATGGCTAAATAAGCAATCTATATGTTCTTAATAATTAAATTTAAAAATCAGAACCATTCATAATTGTTTATTTTCTTATACATACATTATGAACATTATGAAAATGTTCTTACTGGCTTTAAAATATTATCAAATGTATGAGTGTATGCTTACAAAGTATATCAACATCCATAATCATAACAAATTATAACAAAAAAAGAACAAACAAGATAATGACTAATGGACCAATTAACAAGCAAAAATACTTTCTGTCAAGACTGGACATATTAATAAAGGAACACTCACTTTATACACTGCACATGTGCCTAAAATTTTACTGATGGGACAATAATCTAATAACAGTTAATTCAAATATCTTCACTTCCACCAGCCTTATCACATTTGATAAACTCTGACAATTGATAAACAGCAAAGATTTATATGCTTTACAACCATCCATGTGAAAAAAATTATTTAATTACACCGTGGTTTACACAATGATGAGCTCAAACATGTGTTCACATTTAAACTTATTAAGAATTGATGAGATTCCCAGGTAAAAATGGAAAACTGAACATACACACCTCTTTGTACCCTCTCGAATCCCACACCAAATTTCAGAAGCTCCAAAACAGATGGTAGCATATTTAGCATAGAAAAACACAGACAAACAAACAAATTGGTTACTTATTAAACTGGCAGAAGGGAAAGCCTAGAAGCAGCCCTATTTGTACAAGAGAACGACCAAAAGGCTCAGAGATTAGTGGCATCAGGATGTGGGATACATGGAAGGTCTATACGTGGAGGTCTAAAATGTGAAAGACTGGTTGGCTGAAAAGTCTTTCCAGTAATTTTTTAATCTTTAGATCCCTTTCCCACTCTGCTTACATATAAAACTGCCACTCTCAATCCTAGAGAGGGTAAAACAGAGTATCTAAACTGGAAAACCTAACCAGTTAGGGATAGAGATACATCCTGAAACACGAAAATTACAAAAGGTCCTACACCCCACTCTGTTTCCAGAACACTGGCAGCAAGGCCTCTCCCCTCCAGGCAGGAGTTCAGAAGAATCTTCAATGGGAATCTTTCAGCATTGTAGGAAAGACAGATACTAATATCAAGGATTTCACAAAAGGGCTTAATCTGTTCCTACAGTGAAATGAAAGGGGAAGCAGCTACCCATACACGTGAAGTGAAGCTCTCATCTTTAAGATTGTTACTCTACCATCTTTATTTTTTTATTATTTAATTAAATTTATTTTATATTACAGAGAACAATTTTATATTACGGGGGGGGAGAGAGGGGGGGGGGATGTTAAGCAAGTCCCACGCTCAGCATGGAGCCCAACACAAGGCTCAGTCCCACGACCCTGGAATCATGATGTGAGCCAAAATCAAGAGTCAAATGCGTACCAGACTGACCCACCCATGTGCCCCACTGTACCATCCTTAAGTATGACCAGACAGCCAAGGATTACCAGCTGTCAAACCAAAGCTTCTAATACTGAAGGCAGAGACAATAACTGAAAGAAAAACAGGAATAGCTTGGTAGAAACAGAAAATTCTGTTAAGAAAGCTTCAAAAAGGCTATTATTAATATTTTCAAGAGGTGAGAAAAGATACTGCCACCTTGCAACAAGATAAAGATATTACAAAATGGAATATTCTGAGAACAAAAAGGCATCTTAGAGATAATATTAAAATTTAAAACCCTCAATAGCATAGATGGAACACTAAGGTCAGAAAACGTCCCTTAAAGCTCCTCTAAAAGAAAAATAATTAGAAAATAGGAAAGAAAAGACAAGAAAATTAGAAGAGCAATACAGAAGGTTCAACATTTACATAATGAAAAGTCCAAAAAGAAAGAGAAAATGAAGGGGGGGAAATCATAACAAAATAATTTAAGATAATTCCTTGAAACAGAAAGACATATATGCACTGAAAAATGCTCACTGTCATTATTTGAGAGAGAAATTCAAAGAAAATGACAATAAGAAACCAGCAAATATCCACTTGTAATAAGAAAGACATTACCAAGTATTGCTGAGGTTGTGGGAAAACTGAACCCCTAAACCCTGCTGATTAGATTATAAAATGGGGCATCCATGCTGAAAAATAGTTTGACAGGTTTTTTTTAACTTTTTAAAAATGTTTTATTTATTTTTGATACAGAGAGAGAGAGAGACAGAGCATGAGCAGGGGAGGGGAAGAGAGACAGGGAGACGCAGAATCAGAAGCAGGCTCCAGGCTCTGAGCTGTCAGCACAGAGCCTGACACGGGGCTAGAACTTACGAATGTAGATTATGACCTGAGCCAAAGTCAGAGGCTTAATTGACTGAGCCACCCAGGCGCCCCATTTTGACAGTTGTTTTAAAAATGTACATACAGACTCATCAGATGATTGATGTGGTACATTCATACCATGGAATATTACATAAAAAAGAAAGAAGTACTGATACATGCTAAAAGAGATGAGCATCAAAACATTATGCTAAGTGCAAGAAGCTTACCAAAGAAAGTCGCATATTAATGATTCCATTCATATGAAATGTTCAGGAAAACCCAAAGAGACATGAAGTAGATTGGTGTTTTCCAGAGGTTGGAAAGGTAGAGAATTCAAAGGGACTGTTAATGGGTAGGTGGCTTCTGGCTAGGGTGATAATATTTTCTAAAATTAGATAGTAATGATGGTTCCAAAATCTGTAAATATACTGAAAACAAATGAATTATATAACATTGTAAAAGAGTGAATTTTGTTATGTGAATTCTTTCTCAATAAAACTGTAGAAAAAAAAAGAAGAAGAAGAAGGAGGAGGAGGAGGAGGAGGAGGAGGAGAGAAATATAAAGACATGAGTTTCCAGATTGAAAAGGTGCAAACGTAAATGAAGTTGTAGGCTGGTCTATTTCTTTTGCTTCATTTTGGAACTTAAGAATACTGGAAATAAAGAAAACAGTTTTAAAAGAAACAGTAGTAACTAGACAATAGAGCAATTCTATTGTAATCCCAGTAAAATTATTTCCAACCAAGAATTCTGAATCTGGTCAAATTGTCAATCAAACGAGTGCAGAACAAAGATATTTTCAGAAATGCAACATCTCAAAAAAAAAAAACAAAAACCACACACAAGTCTTCCACATCCTCTTGCCCAGGAAGCTAGTAGAAACTGTGTCCCCTCCCAAATAAAACAACATGAGATGGAGGGCAAAAAATCTCTATCCCAGGTAAGAGTGGGGGAGCATCCCAGAAAATGAAGGAAGGGAGATGCACCAGGCAGAGGTTTAAAAAGGTCTTAAATCGATAGTAGAAATAGGAAATTATCATTAATTTTAGGGAAACCTACATGCCTCAGCTACAAACCAGATTTACACCGGGCCGTCTGGGTGGCTCAATCAGTTGAGCATCCGACTCTTGATTTTGGCTCAGATCATGATCCCAGAGTTGTGGGATTGAGCCCTGCATCGGGCTCCAGGTTGAGGATGAAGTCTGCTTGGGATTCATTCATTCATTCATTCATTCATTCATTCTCTCCCCCCACCCTCGTTCATTGCTCTCTCTCCAAAATATTTTAAAAAACTATATACACATAACAAATGTAAATGCCAAACTTCCAATCTTACCAAAATGATAATGTCCCTACACTGGAAAGTGAGAGGATGGGATCACTTGTTGAAAATGGAATAATGAAAAAACCCACTAAATTCAGGTTTTCCACCATAGGAGTCAATGGTGATGCCAAAAAATGGTAATAAAATAAAGTCTTGATAGATTTTCAGAGGAAAATCCACAAGAATCACCTGAAAGATTGGAAAGTAAAAACTGCTGTTTTTCACAGTAAACCATGAAACTATTGACTCCTTATATGTACACGATGTATAACTCATATAAAAACAACAGTCACATCAACAAAAATGAATGATTTAAACCTGGAGTGGGTTTCACCTTCTTTAACAAAGCACAAAACACCTATCAGATTAAAACATTATATGACGTTAATTAAATTGTTTTTGGAAATGCAGGTAAGAGCAGCAGTAACAACAACACCAACAATAAAATGAGAAGAAAATCCTAAACCGTCATTATATTCCAATGTTTTTATCAAAGTACTGATTTTGAACACTAGTAAGCTGCAGACACTTCATACTGTGTGATATATAATCATACTTTCTCCCTTAGAGATAAATTTGCTAATGATTTTTTCTTCAATTACTTCATGCCTTAATCAAATGTAATGTGAAGGTAACTGGAATTACTGATCATCTCCTGATCTTGTGTACTTTCATCAGACAGCAACTTTAGTACCTAAGCAGAAACGTTACTCTAATTTCTCCATGCTGAATGTCGTCAGTCTTATCGCATTTAATGCATCATTCTCATGCCTCCACCTGCCCCCTGAAACATGTTTAGTTTTCTCAAGATTATTGTTTTCTTAAGAAAAATGGAAATAATTCCTATGAGAAAAAAATACAAAAAATTAGTATGTGAAATGAGTCTTTCCAAAGGAATTCTCTTATTATTTCTGTTCTTACCCTCCCTACACTCTCCTTCAAACAATAAAGTCTCTTTTTCAGTGTAATCTCTTCAAACATCACATATTATTCAAGCTTCCCCAGTACATGCTTATAGCTTAAATGATGAAATTCAAAATTAAAATAAGAAAAATAATTAAAAATTTAAAAAGCCCATAGAGGCATAATGTGTTCTCATAAAAGCAGTCTCATCTATAGGAATACACTCATAACTGTCTGTTCTTCTGGATAATCAGGCTTTTACTATAGCAACAGCTAGAGACCACATACACTTCCATCTTAAAGCATGCAAATTAAAATACTAAACTATGATGAGGACTTCCTAATACAGATGAAATATCACATATGAAATAAAACTAGAAGACAGAGAAGATAGGTATGATATCAATTGAAAAAATAAACCAAAACCCCAGCACCCAAGAAGATAGTGAACAAACACAGTGGAAAATGACTAAAAGTGATTGGGATTCCTTGTTAGATGAGACAAAGCCATTATTAGGGTAAAGGACAGGAAAGAAGTTAATTGACTTTGTCCTACCAATTAGACAAAATGAGAAGTCTCTAACAGAGCAGTGATTGAAAGCAAGCTTGTTTTGTTTTCCTTTCTTTAGTTTGTCCTTATGCTTCAGAATACTTCTATCTTATGCCGCCTGCACACTCAGTCATCCACAATGTTTACAATTGTTCATGTTCAGTGCTCCTATCTGAACGACAACCCACCCCCGTCAGAATATAGAATCACAGTACGACACTGCATAACCAGTTCTCCACATACGAAACTAAAACATCCTTGAAATTCTTCCAGATTGAAGAGTCTATGCGTCAAATTTGGTTTCCTTACTGTTTTCACTGAAACACAAATGTGTTCCAGTTCCCTGATACAGAAAGATCCATGACAGCAACCTATTACCCAAATGGCACATGGACAATATCTAGTCTAAGATCAAATCCTCCACAGGACTTTAGCTTCTTTAAAAGCAACAAATATATATATTTGTATTTCTAGAGCTCAAGGATAATCCCTGGAAGACAGTTCTTACATGTTGGAGAAGAAAAATTAAGGAAGGAAGGAAGGAAGGAAGGAAGGAAGGAAGGAAGGAAGGAAGGAAGGAATTATTAAGTGGATGATCATAACAAGTTGTGTTTCTCCTTCCAAAAATTACACCAAATGAAATGAGGTCACATAAGAGTTGAAAAAATGTTGCAAAAAAGAACGTGGCCAGTCCTTTGCTACGTAAAGTTGAAGCTACCTGGATTCGCACTTCATGAAGGAGATGGTATTACGTAGCCACTGGAAAGGACATATGTGGGAGTATTTGACATCTTAGCATGAATTTCCTCTTGCAAAATGGAGACCCTTTCTACTTCATGGTTTTGGTTGGGACAACATGAAATAACATACCTAAATTATGTATTTCAATGGTCTACATAGCATACAGGTTAGAAGCCCTCCCTACAGGATCTGATGTGGATCCACTATCCTCAACTTGAATACGATTAGTGATAAGACATTCATTACACTTCGAGATACTGCATTTACCTTACGAGTAACACAAAACATTAGCATACCTTTCCCAGGATTAAACCAAGACTAGCTTCCCCAGAATTCTCACACTTGGCTTTCTTGTCCTGTCTGGAATATACACGTTACCTTTCCTCTGCTCTCTAGTACTTCTAAGCCTCCTGAATATGTCTTCCTGGCACCATCATTGGTTCCATGTTATACATGGTTCACAGACCACCTGCCACCCTCAGCACATGCTCCTGTTTGCTTCCCTTCGCTGAGCCAAAAAAATTACTAGTCTTTTTCATATGAACTGTTTTAAAGTTAACTTTCCTCCATCCTGTTTTTCCATATTAGCTTGGACTTGCTTACTGTTTTTAACCAAAAACATTGTCTCACTGATCCTACAGCAATTCAGACTGTAATTTCCACTCATCATTTCATCAGATTCTTTTTTTCAGATACTGTTTTGACCCGATTCCATCGCCCAAAGTGTTAATTATGGTCCCCAGCTATAACACCCACAAATAGGTCAAGTACATCATCACCATGTCTTCATCTGAATCATTAATAAAAATATAAAACAGGACAAGGTCAAAGACAATGCCCTCCAGCATACCCTGATAAACTTTGCTCTACCATGATGTCAATTCATTAATCAATAGGCTTTGGGTGAAGTTGTTCACCCAGCAATAAACCAAAAGAATTATAATCTTGTAACATCTGGACTTCAATTTTATTCTAAGGATGTCTGAGTGTCCTTGCCGCAAGCTTTACTGAAATCAACAAATAACACCATTACTTACTAAAAGGGAATGAAGATTACTATGCTTTAATGTATAAAAACCTAGTTTTGAATTTCACTAATGTTCTATAGTTTATACATCTATAGAATCAAGAGGTTTGTTCCTCACCACCTGTTAAAAACCACTTTCATTCATGATTGTTCAAATGTTATATATATATACAATAGTTCTAAGAATACACCACCTGTAATTCTTTTCACATTCTAAATGTAATTTATCCAGGACTACACAATAAACTTATTCTTGAGGTGTTCTGTGGGGGAGGGAATGGGAAGAGCACGGAACTGAGCAAAGTGTGTACATGAATATGTTCCCTATTTTGTGAAAATCCCCTGCTTTATGACTTTTGGTTGAAGGCAAGCCCACCTGCTGTTGCAAAAGCCGAAAGGCCACTCCCTGAGGGGCCGTGTGCAGTCAAAACATGGGCATGCGATCTCGTGCCACTTAACCAAATACAACCAACTCTAACTTAGTAGAAAGAGCTAACACCCATAGAAGCAGGAAGAATACCCAGGCCATTTTGACATCATCAGCAGAGACAATAACATCGCATCAGCCAGGGCAGTCAGGACAGTGAAATAACGGACTGTATCTGGAGTCAACCATGTCCTAGTGGCAGCCGGGTGCTCAGGGGACAGTCCGCTGGCATGATTTTGGCTCTGGTCTGGCGATTCAGCTTCACACTGCTCCTGCCAGTTTTTAAATTCTCTCCAGCAGGTCTATCAGTCACATGGTGGCCTCTCAATAACTTTTCTGTTTAATTTAGCCAAAGAGAATTTCTGTTGCTTGCAAGAGAGAACTCTGACTGGTACATTTATTCAGAGCAGCCAGACCCCTTAATTCCTTTGACACAACTACGTGGTTTCTGACTATCCCATTGTCTGAGGCCCACTCTCATTGCTGTGGAGTCAGATTTGTTCTAAGTCTTCTGCATGAAAGAATATTTGCTTTGAAAGAAAACAAAAAATAAAGACTATAGATAAAAACTAAAGATGGAATGTAGGAAAAAAGGATACAGTAAAATAAAGAAAAAATTTTAATAAAGAAATATTTTAAAACATTAAAAAAATATTTTAGTTCTGCTTTTTCTCAGTTGTCTACCTTAACTGGTGAAACTATTATAATCTCCTGTTCGTCCCACTTCAAATGGCACTCACTTGTTCATATAAAAAATATGTGCTAAGCACCTACTATGTGCCAGACTCCCCACCAGGTAGTGGAGAGGCAGTCTCTGATCTGCTCTCTCACTCAGTCTCAGATAAACAGCTTTATATGAGTTCATGAATAGTTTCCTTTCTTACTGGTGTTTTCTTTTCAGTATCCTTTTGTTGATAGTTTCTCATCATGACCCTTAATGGTAGAATGCCCCAGTGTTCAGTCCATGAAATTCTTTTCCATTTTCTCTGCTCATTCATGCATATGGTGTTTTAGTTATTGACTGTGTACTACAAACTAACCCTAAACTTAATGGCTTAAAACAACAACCATCTTATTATTTCTCATAATCTTTGGGTTGCAAATTCAGAAAAGGCATAGCAGGGACAACTCACGTTGTGATACCTGTGAGCCTGGAATGCAGCCCCCTCCCTCTTCCCAAATGGCTTTAGTCACGTATCTGGCTGCTAGCAGCTAGGCTGGGAGGGCAAATGTCTTGGTTAGAGTCCGATACCTAGGGCCTAATTTCACACTGTGTTTCAGGTTCTCAGTTCTCCTCCACGCCATCCAGGGCCTCTTACTCTCCATCTAGCCTCTTCAGCAGGACAACTAGAATTCTAACACAGCTGGTCAAGACAGTCCAGACCGCGAAAGAGAAGCTGTCAGAACTACAACTGGCACAGTGCACTCCACCATGTTGCTTTATTGGTTAGAGCAAGTCACAAGCCCAGTCTAGATTAAGGGGTAAGGATCGCATAAAGGTGTGAGTATACAACAGCATGGTTCATCTGGGACAGTAGGATAACAATCACCACACTTGCTGATCCCATACAATCGCCTTGTCAAGTAATACCTACAGCCCAGACAACTTCCAAATTTCTACCTTGCCTCTCTTTCCCAAATTCCAGACTCATGCATCCAACTGCCTTGTGACATATCCACTTGCATATTCAACACACATGTCGACCTCTCTGAATGTGAGCTGTGTCCTTCCCCACACTGCTCTTCCTGCAGTCGGTCCCATCTTTCCTCACAGCAGCTCCACCATTAGAGTTGCTTAAGTCCAGCTCTTTGGGGTCATCCCTGACTCCTCTTCTCTCAAATCCCACATCAGATTCTATCGGCTCAACCTTGAAAATAGATTCTAAATCCAGTCACCTTCAGATTTTGTCCCTAAATATCTCTCACCTTCTTTGTGAGGTTTCCCCTAAATATTCCCATTTAAAGTTGCACATGCATGGACATGTGTACATGTATTTTATCTTATAGGAAAAATATTCAACTACCCCAGGATAGTTTAATCTGGAAACCAGAATACTGAGAGAGAGCTGCAGTTTTTGAGAACAGATGTGGTTTAAAATCATGCAGATTAAAGCATTCCTCAGAGATTTAGAAATCAAAATGTATGAGGTAGAAAAACCAAATAATGAGGTAAATTCTGTGGCAGGGGGGAAAGACAGAACGCAAAACTCAGCTGCCAATCCCCTATTTGAACATCACCCATACCTAAGACCATCATATAAAACTGTGAAGATGGTCCTTCATCCTAGCACCAGCTGTCTACAGGATGAGAGGGGACAATAGGGTCTTGACACAAAAGTCTTATCGTTTACCCTTTTAACTTACCTGAGTGATTTTACTTGAAAGTCTCTAAGCATTAGTCTTCCTCATCAATAAAAAACTGGGTAACAAACAAACAAAACTGAGTAATAACCATGTGTGTCTTATGTATCTTGAAGGGTTAGAGATGGAATCTCATGGAATAACATGTGTAAGAAAGTATTTTGTAGAATAAAAGTACTATAAGAATAACATGAATTTTGGTGATACATAAATCCCTTTACATGATTTTTGGAGACATAGTTTTTTTCATGTGTAATATACATTTTTTAACATAATGTTGCACATTAGTTTAAGTATTTTACTAGTTTACTACACAGCAAAAGAAATAAAATGATTGTTCCAATAAATATCATGATGTTTGTTGCTTTACTTCTTATACATAATTAATAAATATGCAATGAAGAGTTCTGCTACACATACTTTGATCTCATGTTATAAAAACTAGAATAGAATAGTTATGCACTTTAACAGTAACATATATTTATATGATCATGTGTATTATTAGTACTCTTATTTCCATTGATGGAACCTTCAGTTCTGCTGATTAAATTTTCAGCATGGTGTTAAACAGATTAATGTGGCACTTATTTGTCTTTGGGGAAGGAGGGAAGGAAGGAAGGAAGGAAGGAAGGAAGGAAGGAAGGAAGGGAGGGAGGGAGGGAGGGAGGGAGGGAGGGAGGGAGGAAGAGGGAGGGAGAAAGGGAGGAGGGAAGGAAAAGGGAGGGAGGAAGGAGGGAGAAAGAAAGAAGGGGGAAGGAGGGTGGTAGGGAGGGAGGATGGATAGTAAGTTGTTTAACTATTTAAATAGAAAAATATTGTTAACACTTTCACTGGTTTTTAAGGCAATTCTCTTCTAACCCTCCAATGCATGTAGGACAAAAGGTAGGTGTAATAATATCCTCCATGACTGTATAACAAGATATATTTTTCAAGCTGAGTCATTCTTTTGTGAAAAAGGCTCCCTCAAATTTGACAACAATGACAGGAAGGTGGTACTCAAAACAGCACGCATCAACAGGGTGCACCTGCTACTTGACTGAGACAAGAGCAAATTGAGCAGCACGTTTCCAGTATGTTCCTAATCTTGCAGCTCATAGATTGTACCTACACATTTTGGAAGTGTATCAGATTCTAAATTGTGGACATTTTAGGAATTTTCCACAGTACTTAAAAGAGAGCTTACACTAGCAATATCCTATCATCCACTCAAGTTTTCATAATGACCTCTGAAGTCATTTCTTTCAGTATTCTTTCACATTACTAGCTGCTCACTGTTTATTCCATTATTCTGGCCCTCACTAGGCTTCTGTGCAACCTAGAATGTCGTTCATGGGAATAACACAAATCAAGTAAGCTTTGACTTCTCTTTGAAAGGAAAGGACAGAAATACATTTATACAGTTTGTACATAATCATAAATAAGAATCCTCCACTTCGTGAAACTCAAATTACATAGGAAACTAAAAAACCTTGGACGCTTAACTAAAAATCCAATAGTATCTAGTGAATCTTAAATTATTTTACCTTTCTCACTGCCGGGGGGGAGGAACCAATATGGCAGAGAAGAAGGGAGCTCTGTATACTTCGTCTGTCCCCTCTATCGAACTGAGAAGGACATTACTCTCATCTGCGAGAGCAGAAGGAGAAAATACAGACTCCAGAAAGAAGAGAACCTCAAAGATGCCTGAGTGAGTGAGTGTGAACTGGGGAGATTGGAAAACAGGCCAGCCCGAGAAGGGAAGGGGAGGTGGGAGCCCCAGCCCAACACAGGGAAAGCACATGGAGCCCCTGAGAGACAAAGGGAAGAGACAGAGAAACTGAACATGCTCATAGTACTGTCTCTAGAGAAGAGATAAAGAACATTTAACCCGGTGTGGAGAAAAAAACTCTCACTCCATATACAACTGATGGGCAGCGCGAATCCCGAACCCGGGTGGCACAAGGAAAAAACAGCCCGCACCCCTATGCAGTCCCAACAGGGAGTTAGCAGCCTCAGCTTCACAGGCAGGGGAAGCGGCTGCAGGGGCACACGCTTCGGCTGCAAATGCAGGATCACACATGTCCTTTCTTGTAGCATACCACGCCTCAGGCAGCAGCAGCACTAATCCCGGCAAGCTCCATAAGAAACTGCTCCCTCCCCCCACAAGATCGCTGCTGGGAGTTGATGGCTGCAGCTGCTGGGGCATGCACTTCACCTACTGCAGTGCACCTCGCCTCAAGCAGCACCAGCACAAATTCCTGCTGAGGCCAAGAAAACCTGCTCTCTCCCCATAAGAGAACCCTGCTAAGAAGCCAGCAACCAAAGCAAGAACATTTTAAGGGGCGCCTGGGTGGCTCAGTCGATTAAGCCAAAGCAAGAACATTTCATCTGTGGTAGCATAAAAGTGCATGGACTAGGATTTTGAAGCAAGGCAGGCAGGCCAGCAAAATACAGCTGGGCTCAGCTGTGGCACAAGGAAATCTGACTCATAAGAGTGGCTTGCAGCACTTAGTTCCAACAGAGATTGAGACGCTGCCATTCTACTCTCTGTAACTGCCAAGGAGGGGCCTCCAAGAGTAGTAGCCAGACCTCCCTACACCAAACCAGGCCTATCCGCAAGGGGGAGCTGATACTTTTCTTGTACTTATTTTTTATTATTATTACCTTTTGTTACTCTTTGTTAAAATTTTTTAAATTTTTACTCTATATTTTCCTTTTCCCTTTCACCCTCTATTTTTCTATTGCAATCCAGATATATTCTCCCTTATCTCATCTCATCACTCCGCTCTACTGGTTATACACTTTTAGACTGTCCATTGTCCTTTGTTGTCTCTAACCCCGTTATTTTTTCTTCTCTTCTTTTCTTTCTTTCCCCTCTCTTCCTTTTCTTTTCTTCCTTTCCCCTTTTTAATTTGTTTGTTTCATTTCTCTGTGCATTTGCATGCTTCTGCTCCCTGTATGTTTGTCTGTCTGTTTTCCTTTACAGGGCTACCCCAAGAAACAAGCCAAAGTATGCATGACGGGGAGTCCCAAATATTGCTGAGTAGGGGAAATAATCAAAGGCACAACAAGAAAAACTGAGAGACACCATTAAAAGAAATTTTCCTGAAATGACAGGCCCTGGACAGTCCATAAGCCTCCTTTATCAGAGCACTACTAACGAGCTTTTTAAAACTGACAAGAGACAGAAAACTAGCCAAAAGGACAAAACGAAAGAACTCTCCTGGGAGGAAACTCAAGGAAGAAGTCAGAGTCACAGAGCTGCTCAAACAAGATCTAAACAACATCAGTCAACAAGATTTTAGAACAACTGTCATAAAATTAATCATTGGGCTTGAAAAAAGCATCAGAGAAGGTACTGAGACAATGATTAGGGACTTTCATATAGGTGTGATGACTTAAATAAGGCTATAAATGAGGTGAATAATAAAATAGAGGCAGCCACTTCATGGACTGAAGAGTCAGAGAGAAGAATAGGTGAATTAGAAGACGCAGTTATAGCAAAAGAGGAAGCCAATTAGAGAGAGAGAGAGAGAGAGAGAGAGAGAGAGAGAGAGAGAGAGAGAAATTAATACAGGAGCAGGGAAGGAGAATTCTAGACCTGAGTGATACAATCAAAAGGAACAACATCCTTATCATAGGAATTCCTGAAGAGGAAGAAAGAGAGAGAGGTCCTGAAGGGGTACTACACCAAATTATAACTGAGAATTTCCCAAATCTGGGAAAAGAAATAGACATTCAAATTCAAGAGGCACAAAGAACCGCCTTAAGATGTAATTTGAATCGACCTTCGGAACAACATATCTTAGTGAAACTGGCAAAATATAAAGATAAAGAGAGAATTCTGAAAGCAGCTACGCAGAAAAGGGCCCTAACATACAAAGGGAATCCTAACAGAGTGGCTAGAGACTTATCTAATGAAACTGGGCAGGCCAGAAAGGAATGGCAGGAAGTCATCAATGTGATGAACAGAAAAAACATGCAGCCAAGAATCCTTTATCCAGCAAGCCTCTAATTCAAAATAGAAGGAGAGATAAAGGTTTTCCCAAATAAACAAAAATTGAGAGAATTCATTACCAACAAACCAGCGCTACAAGAAATCCAAAGAGTGGCTCTATGAGGGAAATGTTGCAAAGAACACAAAGTGCCAGAGACATCACAATAAACATGAACTCTACGGAGACCACAATGACTCTAAACCCACATTTTAAAATAATAACACCGAATGTAAGTGGCCAGAATGCTTCAACCAAATGACACAGGGTAGCAGAATGGATAAAAAAAAAAAATCCATCGATTTGCTGTCTACAAGAGACTCATTTTAGAACTGAAGATAATGTCATGTTGAAAGTAAAGGGATATAGAAATATCTATCATGCGACTGGAAGACAAAAGAAAGCTAGAGTAACCATACTTATATCAAACAAATTGGACGTTAAAGGAAAAGCAGTACTAAAACATGAAGAAGGACATTATCTAATAATTACAGCGTTTCTCCATCAGGAAGAGCTAACAATTATAAACATCTATGCGCCAATTCGGGAGCACCCAAATACATAAAACAATTAATCACGGGCAGAAACAATATTATTGATAAAATGTGCTAATTGCAGGGGACTTTAATACTCCACCGACAGCAATGGATAGATCAACCAGATAGAAAATCACTAAAGAAACAATGGACCTGATCGACATATTGGAACAGGTGCAATTGATACATATATTAGGAAATCTGCATCCTGAAGTTAGGAAATTCACCTTCTTCTCAAATGCACATGGCACATTCTCCAAGATAGATCACATGCTAGGGCATAAAGCAGACTTCCATAATTATAAACGAAGAGAGATCATACCATGCACACTTTCAGATCACAATGCTATGAAACTTGATATTAACCACAGGAAAAAGTCTGGAAAACCTCCAAAAATGAGGAGGTTAAAAACCACCCTACTAAAGAATGATTGGGCTAATCAGGCAATTAGAGAAGAAATGTAAAAATATATGGAAACAAATGAAAATGAAAATACAACAATCAAACTCTCTGGGAGGCAGCAAACGCAGTCATAAGAGGAAAGTATACTGCAATCTAGGCCTATTTCAACAAACTATAAAAAGCACAAATTCAAAATCTAACAGAGCACATAATGGAACTAGAAGGGGAGCAGTAAGAGTACCCCAAACCCAGCAGAAGAAGAGAAATAATAAAGATCAGGGCAGAAATAAACAATATAGAATCCAAAAAAAGAGTCGAGCAGATCAATGAAACCAAGAGTTGGTTCTTTGAAAAAATAAACAAAACTGATAAACCTCTAGCCAGGCTTCTTAGAGAAAAAAGAGCACTCAGATAGACAAAATCATGAATGAAAATGGATCTATTACAACCAATCCCTTAGATATACAAGAATCATTAGAGATTACTATGAAAAACTGTATGCCAACAAACTGGACAACGCAGAAAAAATGGACAAATTCCTAAATGCACATGCACTATCAAAATTCAAACGGGAAGAGATAGAAAGCATGAATAGACTGATAACCAATGAAGAAATCGAATCCATTATCAAAAAACTCCCAAGGAATAAGAGCCCAGGACCAGATGGTTTCCCAGGGGAATTCTACCAGACATTCAGAGCAGAGCTCATACCCATTCTTCTCAAACTATTCCAAAAAATAGAAATAGAATGAAACTTCCAAACTCATTCCATAAAGCCAGGATCACCTTGATACCCAAACCAGACAGAGACCCAGCAAAAAAAAGTGAACTACAGACCAAAATCCTTAATGAATACAAATGTGAAAATACTTAACAAGATACTGGCAAATCGAATTCAACAGCATATAAAAAAAAATTATCCACCATGATCAAGTGGGATTCATTCCTGGATTACAGGGCTGGTTCAATGTATCCATCAATGTGATACATCACATTAATAAAAGAAAAGGTAAAAACCATATGATCCTGTCAATAGATGCAGAAAAAGCATTTCACAAAACACAGCACCCTTTCTTAATAAAAACCCTGAGAAAGTCAGAATAGAAGGAACTTACTTAAACATTATAAAAGCAGTTTATGAAAAGCCCACAGCTAATATCATCCTCAATGGGGAAAAACTGAGAGCTTTCCCCCTGAAGACAGGAACACGACAGGGGTGTCAACTCTCAACACTACTGTTTAACATAGTGCTGGAAGTCCTAGCATCAGCAACCAGACAACAAAAGGAAATAAAAGGCATCAGAATCAGAAAAGAAGAAGTCAAACTTTCACTATTCGCAGATGACATGATACTCTACATGGAAAACCCAATCAACTCCACCAGAAGCCTTCTAGAACTGATGAATGAATTCAGCAAAGTTGCAGGGTACAAAATCAATGTACAGAAATCAGTTGCATTCCTATACACCAATAATGAAGCAGCGGAAAAAGAAATCAAGAAACTGATCCCATTCCCAATTGCACAAAAAATCATGAAATACCTAGGAGTGAACCTAACCAAGGATGTAAAAGACCTATATGATGAAAACTATAGAAAATGTATGATAGAAATTGAAGAAGACACCAAGAAATAGAAAAACATTCCGTGCTCATGGATCAGAAGAATAAACATTGTGAAAATGTCATTACTACCCAAAGCAATCTACACATTCAATGCAATCCCTATCAAAATTGCACCAGCGTTCTTCTCGAAGTGAGAACACGCTATCCTCAAATTCGTATGGAACCACAAAAAACCCGGAATAGCCAAAGTCATATTGAAGAAGAAAACCAAAACAGGAGGCATCACAATCTACTCTACTACAAACCCTCTACTACAAAGCTGTCATCATCAAGACAGTATGGTATTGGCACAAAAACAGACACATAGACCAATGGAATAGAATAAAGAACCCAGAACTGGGACCACAAATGAATGTACGGCCAATTAATTTTTGACAAAGCAATAAAATGTATCCAATGGAAATACTGCCTCTTTAGCAGGTGATGCTGGGAGAACTGGACAGCAACGTGCAGAAGAATGAAACTAAACCACTTTCTTACACCATACACAAAAATAAACTCAAAATGGCTGAAGGACCTGAATGTGAGACAGGAAACCATCAAAACCCTCAAGGAGAAAGTAGGAAACAGCCTCCTTTACCTCAACCGCAGCAATTTCCTACTCAACACATCCCCAAACGCAAGGGAAATGAAACCAAATATGAACTATTGGGACCTCATCAAGATAAAAAGTTTCTGCACTGCAAAGGAAACAATCAAGAAAACTAACAGGCAACCGACAGAATTGGAAAAGATAGTTGCAAATGACATATCAGATAAAGGGCTAGTATCCAAAATCTACAAGGAACTCACCAAACTCCACACCCAAAAAAACAAATAACCCAGTGAAGAAATGGGCAGAAGACATAAACAGACAGTTCTCCAAAGAGGACATCCTGATGGCCTACAGGCACATCAAATGATGCTCAACATCACTCATCATCAGGGAAACACAAATCAAAACCACACTGAGATACCACCTCACGCCAGTCAGAGTGGCTAAAATGAACAAATCAAGAGACTATAGATGCTGGCGAGGGTTTGGAGAGACGGGCACCCTCCTAAACTGTTGGTGGGAATGGAAGCTGGTACAGCCACTCTCGAAAACAGTATGGAGATTCCTCAGAAAACTATCAGTTGAACTCCCCTATGACCCAGCAATAGCACTGCTAGGGATTTACCCACGGGATACAGAAGTGCTGATGCATAGGAGCACATGTACCCCATATTCATAACAGCACTTTCTACAATAGCCAAATCATGGAAAAAGCCTAAATGACCATCACCTGATGAATGGATCAAGATGTGGTATATATATATATATACACACAATGGAGTATTAGATGGCAATGATAAAGAATGAAATCTGGCCATTTGTAGCAAAGTGGATGGACCTCCAGCGTGTCATGCTAAGCAAAATAAGTCAGGAGGAGAAGGACAGATAACATATGTTTGCACTCATAGGTCTAACAGGAGAACAGGAGAAACATAATGGAGGACCATAGGGAGGGGAAGAGGGAAAACGAGTTGGGGAGAGAGAGGGACACAAAATCTGAGAGACTACTGAATACTGAAAAAGAACGGAGGGTTGAAGGGGGAGGGGAAGTGGGGGAGGGCAATGGTGGTAATGGAGGAGGGCACTAGTGGGTAAGAGCACTGGGTGTTATATGAAAACCAATTTGACAATAAACTCTTTAAAAAAATTATTTTACCTTTCTTTCAGATCTAGGGTTTCAATGGCCATAGTGTATGGATTTTTCCTACACAGTTTAATGTACTCATTTCACTTCTTCAAAAAAGAAACCATTAATTACATGAATCTATAAAATCAACATTTTTTAGAAAATAACTTTGAAATTAACAATCTTCAAATATGGTAATATCATCACCACATTTAGGAAATTATACATTAAAATGTTTTATATTGATTTTAGGGCTTGCTAAATAACAAGGTTCTGTGAGTATATGTGTGTTTTAAGGGCAATACTGTAATTTATAAGTTTGCTTTTTTAAACTATTTTTTAACGTTTATTTATCTATTTTTTGAAAGAGAGAGAGAGAGAGAACACCAGGGAGGGGCAGAGAGAGGAAGAGAGAAATGTTTAGCAGATTCTGCACTGTAAGTACAGAACCCAACATGGGACTTGAACCACAACTGTGAGATCATGACCTGAGCCAAAAGCAAGAGTCAGATGCTTAACTGACTGAGCCACCCAGGTGCCTCTGTCAGTTTGCTTTACGGAAACTTAAAAGCATTTCATAATTAAAATAAAATCCTAAATAACCAGACTTTTGACCAGTCCATAAAAGTTATTTAAACAACAAAGCCGTTTCACTGTATATTCAGGATTTAACTGTACTCAGGTTCTTAAGAGCAGGATAAGGGAGGATGGTGGAAAGAAAAAGAAAATTTCTTTTTTTCCTCTTCTGACCAAAGGCTCTCCACCTACGTAAAGTTGTAAAAATAAATAGGAGACACAACATTACAATTGGGAATCAGAATAATATGGATCTGAGTCTGTTTTACATGCCACAAGATCCCGGAAAAGTACCTAATCTCCCTAATCCTTAGTTTTCTCCTTTGTAAAGTACTGATATTCATAGTTTCATAATGCTGTTGAGAATATAAAAAATGATAATGAATGTAAAACCTCAGCACAGTGCTTGGCACAGAACTTAATAAATTTTACTTGCTGATTTTTAGTATTGCGGTCATAATTGTCATACATATTCTTTCACCTCCCTTTCTAATCTATCACCACTATCCCAGGCCCTCAGTGGCCTCCTATTTTCTATCCTGTGTTCCTCACCTAGATCTGCTCTTACTTTGGAGTCTTTTTTTTTTTTATGCTTTATTTATTTTTGATACAGAGACAGCATGAGAGGGGGAGGGACAGAGAGAGAAGGAGACGCAGAACCGGAAGCAGGCTCCAGGCTCTGAGCTAGCTGTCAGCACAAAGCCCGACGCGGGGCTCGAACCCACAAACGTGAGATCTGACCTGAGCTGAAGCCGGAAACTTAACCGACTGAGCCACCCAGGCGCCCCTAGATCTGCTCTTAAATTCCCATCGAATTTCATGCTTTGAAATTACTATTGCCTTTCTCACTATGAAACACACAAGAAAGGAGCAGAATTTATTTCTGCTAGATATTGTAAGGATAGCAATCTGATTAATCCATTAAAATATGTACTAGCTTTATTTTTCCTCAAGATATCAGTATGTGTACAAACAACAAGCAATGAAAAGGCAGTATAAAAAATAAAAAACCTTAGGAAATATTCAAGGGAGTTACTTTTATACTGGACACTTGCCACATAGACCAAAGCTGCCAAGGAATCTGCGTCTCCTCCACTCCAATTGGGAAGACTCCTGGAAGATATTTCTGCAGCCTGGAGATCTTCCCCACCCATACCCTGACTCTAATTTCAGAGACCCTTTGAAACATTTTACTTAACATAAACAAAACCCAAACAAACTTTAGTTGTAGCAATAAAAAGTACTTCACCCAAGAGAGCAAAAAGATAGGAAATGAAAAGAATAGAAAAAGACAAAGCAAGATGGAAAGGAGGAAGGCAAAGGACAACAGGGAAATGAGGAGGCAAAGGTGGACTGGGGAAACCGAGCAGGTGCAAGGCACGGCAGTCCTAAGCCAGGAACGCCACATTCTTGCCCCATTCTCTGAAAGTGAACAGGTTAAGCTTAACTCCCCAAGAGAAGTCAGGAGAAAAATATTGCTTGAAAAGTACCGTGCATGTCCACACTATATATATTATGTGGTTGATTGACCAGGGATGGCTACAAAACAATTAGGACAAGGGAAAATTTCACTCACACAAAGAAGAGTGATTGTTTAATAGTGAGTCTTAATCAGTTAGCAAACATTGCAGGACATGTTTAAAAGTCAGCCTTAATCAGTTAGCAAATATTTCAGGACATTTAATTTCTTTTATGTGGCTACTTCCACAGAATATAAAACCATCATGTGACACGTGATCTGAAACACACATTTTTAGCCTCACAAATATATTTAGTTTTCTTTTAAGACTTGGAGGACATATTTTCATATTATTTCTGTTAGTTTCTCTATTAATATAAATGGTGTTAGAGGTCACACTAGTTTTCTTCCTTTTAGCTTAATTATCTAATTTTGGGGGAGGGACTAAGTACATTTTTGAAATCTATTTTCCATAAAATACGAAAGTTAGTCAAGTATACTAAGAAAAATAGAGATTTAATTGCAATATTGCAACTAGACCTACTGGAAAATAGGAAACAAAAATACTAATTCTAAACCAATTGACGACGTTATTGACTCCAAAATCACTGATTAAACAAAAGAAATTATATTTGCATTGATGTGTGAATCTGCATCCATTCTTGGTAGCATGTAATATATTCAACTGCTGAGCTTTAGCTGTCCTGGTAGCCACATTACCATATTATTCAAATGTATCTATCATTTATATGTAAATAGAGAAGAGAAATGGCTTCCTCATAAGACAACAATTTTCAAATGATAAACAGACACAGGCAGACATTAGCAAGATAAAAATGTTGCAAGTATGAATTCTATTATATATTTTTAAAAATGGAAACTATTTCAAAATTTTAAAAAAGTAGTGTGGTAATTACAAAATGGAATCCTAATACATTCACAATACCAACAGCTACTCTTCTCAATAAAAGTCTCCACCAATGTCATTTGTATCTTATAAATTACATGTTCTCAGATCCATCTGTGAAAATTGGGATGTTAATTATCATGGTTACATTTCACGATTCCACAGTTAAATGCTGAAGTGGTGCTACATAAATACCATATGTTTTTCTAAGAGAAACGGAGAAAGATTAATTATGAGTTCAAGTCCAAGTCTTCCAGCAGTAATACTCTCAACACAATAAGATCATTACATTGTGTGCTATGCAAATTGGAAGTTTTAATTAATAGCTGACTATACCAACTGAGAGGAAAAACTATGAAGTCTAAATTCTAAGAATCAGGCTTTCCTCCACCAACAAAAACCACCAAACAACAACAAAAAAAAAACCCCACATGACCTTAATAAGGATGCTTCTGAGAAACCAAGTTACAAGTCCAAAGGAAAAGAAAGAATTGTCTGTGAACATCCTTTGATGGAGTAGTCACCACTGTGCTGTTTAATCATATTCGATAAGCCGAAGAATTAGAGCATATCAAAGTAACAAAAGTTATAGATAGATAATATATCCATTATACATCCATAAATATATATCTATAAACAATACATCTTAAACGTTCTGGATTTTTCAAAATTATGAAAACTTATTGGATAAAATACTCACTTCAGTATAGCAACCTAAGTAAGAAACTCTATGATAATACTACAAGAATTTTATCTCTATTTAGAAAATCTGAATTCTTATTTTACTCACCACATATTCAAACACAAGTGTCAGCGTTTCCTTGGTGTGGATGATGTCATGAAGCAGCACTATGTTAGCATGTTTTAGTCCTTTTAACAGAGAGGCTGTAAAACAAAACAGAAAAAGGGGCAATGGGTAACAATCAAGTGATATATTTCATTATCATTTTGTCAGATGAGACATCTATTTTCCCACTTTTCAAGCCAAAAGTTATTCAGAATCAAGGACAGAGGAACACGGCTTTCATTTAGATGAAGATCTCCCAATTATTTCACTTGTTATTTGTTATTAACCTCTAGGTAGAGTCCATTACGACCAGAAGACAAACTCGGAATGATCTCAGTTGTTTAAAATTTGTTGAGGTTTGTTTTATTACCCAGGATATGCTTGATCTCGGTAAATGTGCCAGATGTATGGAGAATATATATTCTGCTGAAGTTAGGTGGAAAGTTCTATAAATGCCAATTAGATTCTGTTGGTTGATCATGTCCTTGAATTCTTCTATACACTTACTCTTTTCTGCATAATGGTTTTATTAGTGACTAAGACAACTGTAATTGGGGATTTGTCAATTTCTCATTTGAATTCTGCCAGTTTTTGCTCTGTGTATTTTGAAGCTCTGGTGTTTACTGTATATACATTTGGAATTACTATGTTTTCTTTGTGAACTGGCTCCTTTAAGCATATATAATATCTCACTTTGTCTTTGGTAATTTTCTTTGCTCTGAGCCTATTTTGTCAGATATCAATATAACCACTTCTGCTTATTTTTGATGGTATATTTATTTACTTCTTTTAATCTACCAAAATCATTATATTTGAATATATGTGTCTTATAGACAGCATATCATTGGGCTATGCTTTTTAGATCCATTCTGTCATGAGGTGAATGAGTGCCTCAGTTGGTTAAGTGTCTGACTTCAGCTCAGGTCATGATCTCACAGTCTGTGAGTTCAAGCCCCATGCTGGGCTCTGTGCTGACAGCTCAGAGCCTGGAGACTGCTTTAGATTCTGTGTCATCCTCTCTCTCTGCTCTTCCCCGACTCATGCTCTGTCTCTCTCTGTCTCTCAAAAATAAATAAATGTTAAAAAATATTAAATCCATTTTGCCAATCACTTTTAAGCGACCTTTAGGCCATTTACATATAATGTAAGTATTAGTATACTGGGTCACCTGACATTTGAATCTATTTTCTCTTGGATATCTTGTAACTTAGACTTAATTTCCAATTTAATTTTGTCTTCTCTTCTATATTTCCCAGGGTTCAATTAACTTACTTCATTTCACTTTGGTTTTTGTGCATTTTCTTCTGAACTTCTTAACTTTTAGAGAGAGAAAAAGAGCACATGAGTTGGAGAGAGGGACAGAGAGAGAGAGAGAGAGAGAGAGAGAGAATCTGAAGTGGGTTCCATGCTAAGTGTGGAGCCCAATGTAGGGCCCATAATCCCACTACCCTAAGATCATGACCTGAACCAAAATCAAGAATTAGACACAACCAACTGAGCTGCCCAGGAGCCCTTATGCTTGCTTTCTTGAAAAGCATTTTTATCAGCTGAAATGCACTGTTTTATATATTCTGAGTTTTTACAGCATTTTATATAGATGTGTTTGTTTTATATTCATTCAAAGGGCTGAGATCTTAGTTTGAGTCCTCTCTTACACCAGTTCTTCTCTCCTCTCTGTATTTTTTATAGATGGTGCAGGTAGGAGAAAGGGAGAGAGTTTGGGTGTTTTGTTTCTTTTTCATTTCATAGGATCCTTAATTTCTCCCTCGTCTTTTCTTCTTTAATTTCACCACCATGTCTTCAAGGGGCACTACCCTTTCGCTATAAATCTGAATCTCTTCCATAGGCAATATTTTCTAATGCCTGCCGTTCCAATCCCGTTCAGTTTTTATCTTTTCTGTGGTCAGTGTTGTAAACTAGATGGAGTCCCAATTTTTTCTTTCTGGAGTGATTTTATCTGTGCTTTCATCTCAGCTCTCCATGCCCCTCTACTCTTTTTCAGAGTCTCTTAAATCTGTCTAAAGCTTCCCTCATACAACTCTACAATCGCAGGCTTGTGGTATCTCCTATGGGCTTTAAAGATGTGGGTCATATGTGCTTTTATTTGGACTCTCTGCTGGGTTTATAACTTTTGGAGAAATGGGAGTGGGAGGATTCAAGATTAGGCAGCCACCATTCATTGTCCTCCAAACTTCATGTCCTAGATCAAGGCCTGATTCATAGTAGCAACTCAATAAATTTATTATCATTCATTTAGGTTCCTTCCCCAATGGGGAAACATGCGCGCGCACACACACACACACACACACACACACACAAACACACACACACACACTGAATATTCCTTTAAAGAGAAAGTACCTGCTATCATCTGGCAATTTCTCCTCCTTCAATTTATCTTCCTTTTACTATGAGACCAGCACTAGCCCCAGATCTCAGCTAACACTCATCTTCAACACAAGGCCCTTTGATATCTACCTTTACAAAAATCCAGGGGTGCCTGGGTGGCTCAGTCGGTTAAGCATCCGGCTTCGGCTCCGGCCATGATCTCACAGTTCGTCGGTTCGAGCCCTGTGTCAAGCTCTGTGCTGACAGTTGGCTCGGAGCCTAGAGCCTGCTTCAGATTCTGTATCTCCCTCTCTCTCTGACCCTCCCCTGCTTGCACTGTCTCTGTCTCTCAAAAATAAAAATAAATTAAAAAATAAAAATAAATTTAAAAATTTAAAAAAAAATCCAGAGAAGTCTGGCTGACACTGTTGTCAAGTTCAAGATCTGGACAAAGAATGGCTGGTTCTACCTCTTAAATTCAATTCCTTCCTTCACACAAATCTCCTCTTTTTAATTAAAAAAAAAAGAATGAGACAACTCCACCTCCCACCATAATCAGACTCACCACCACACTGCTTACCACAAATACATAAATACCATTAGTTTCCCTTTTTATAAATAATACCACAAAAAAACATAACCAGGGTTTATATATATCCTTTAGAATTATCTCCCTGTAATGAACTGTGAAAAATGGAACTACAGAGTAAGACATGAAATATTTATAAGACATTACTTATTAATTAAATAATAAGTGAATTTAGTCTTACATCTTTCAAACCTTGTTGAGAATAAAAGAACCATGGAAGATGGGGATAAATATGCGAGTAATAATGTACCATGGAAGTAACCAATCTTATCAAATAAAAGCCCTTATTAAATAAGGAGATGAGAATTTTATATACCATAAGCACAAGTATTAATTTAAGGATAACTTTTTTCATTCCTCAGTAAGACCAGAAATAAACAGAATTATTTCCCCCTGTATCAGTGACCATTTGACTACGATACTCAAAGCACAGGAGCTTCCATCATTATTTATTTTAATTAATCTTTAATTTT
The DNA here is from genome assembly GCF_006229205.1 of Suricata suricatta. Classification (NCBI taxonomy): domain Eukaryota; kingdom Metazoa; phylum Chordata; class Mammalia; order Carnivora; family Herpestidae; genus Suricata; species Suricata suricatta. Next base: position 77,278,921 of record NC_043701.1, on the reverse strand, counting down.
GGTTTTTGGTATACAACCTGGAGGGGAAAAAGACAAATTAATTTGCATGTGTTTTGTCAAGAACTTGTAATCATTCACTTATTCATCTAGTATTTATTTAGAACCTAGTTACTGACACTGGTGGCCCTGGATAAATTCTTGATGCCCGATAACAGTGCAAAACCACATCTTTAAAAAAAATATTTCTAACACCACGCATAAATCCTAATGCAAACCTTGGACCGTGGGTGATAACGACATGTTAGTGTAGGTTCATCAGCTGTGAGGAATGTACCACTCTGGTGAGCAATGTTGATAGCAGGGGAGGCTTCGGGGCATGCTGCTGGTGGGGGGGAGGAAGGGGCGGTGGGCAGGGTTATATGAGAACCCTCTGTACTTCCACTCAAATTTGCTGTGAACCTAAAACTATATTTAAAAAATAAAGTCTAGGGGCACCTGGGCGATTCAGTCAATTAAATGTCTGACTTTGGCTCAGGCCATGGGCTCTGGTCATGATCCCGTGGTCCCTGAGTTTGAGCCCCGTGTCAGGCTCTGTGTTGACAGTTCAGAACCTAGAGAGCCTGCTTCAGATTCGGTGTTCCCCTCCCTCTCCACTCCTCCCCTGCTCATACTTTGTCTCTCTCTCTCAAAAATAAAAGTCAAAATTAAAAAAAAAAGATTTTTTAAAATAAATAGAGTCTACTGGGGCCCCTGGGTGGCTCAGTTGGTTAATTGTCTAACTCTTGGTTTTGGCTCAGGTCATGATCTCATGGCTCATGAATTCTAGCTCCACATAGGTCTCTGCATTGACAGTGCGAAGCCTGCTTAGGATTCTCTCTCCCCCAATCTCTCTGCCCCTCCCTTGCTCTCTCTCTCTGCCCCCAAATAAATAAATAAACATTAAAAAATAACAGTCTATTAAAAAATAAAAATAAAGAGATGTACCCATGTTCAAACATACTAAATAAAAGCAAGTTTGGATTACTTGTAATTTTTAATAACATTTATTTATCTTTGAGAGACAGAGAGAGACAAAGCATGAGCAGGGGAGGGGCAGAGAGAGAGGGAGACACAGAATCCAAAGCAGGCTCCAGGCTCTGAGCTGTCAGCACAGATCCTGATGTGGGGCTCGAACGCACAAACTGTGAGATCATGACCTGAGCCAAAGTAAGATGTTTAACCAACTAAGCCACCCAGGTGCCCCGTATCTGGATTATTTAGTATTTTATTCAAAAGAAAAATGATATTTTAGAGATGTAATCATTATGCAAAAGGGGCTGCACTAGGCATTTTCCAGAATGGCAGAGAAGGCATATAGACCAAGTTCAAGTATGACCTCAACGAAAGCGAGCAGTTATCAGAGCTATTGTTATCACTATGAATTTCTATAGATTTCTCCTTGAAAATCTGTTTTGGGAAGATATCATGTACCCTTAATCCCACGATAAACTTGAACACACACATTTGATCCAAAGAAGGCCATTCAAAAAGAGGATTAATTTGTGTGGCTCGTTCCAATACTGGAAGACGACAAGTATGTTCCCTCAGAAACTTGGTCAGTAGCAGCAGCATACAGTCCAAGGACAAAAGTCCAAGCCGCCATGGGAATGCCTTTTTCTTCCTCTCACATGTGTCCACCATGGACAGGTTAGTTTTAACACACTAAAAACCTTGGGGTGGCTGGGTGGCTGAGTCAGTTAAGTGTAAAACTCTTGATATCAGCTAATCATGATCCCAGGGTCATGGGATCAAGCCCCAGGTCAGGCTCCACACTGAGCATGAAGCCTGCGTGGGATTCTCTCTCTCCCTCTCTCTCTGCCCCTCCCCAGTTCGTGCATGCACTTGCACGTGCTCTCTCTCCGTCAAAATAAGTAAACTTCAAAAATAAGCCTTATAGTAATAATACCTACAAATTTATTTTATCTGAGCTTTTTAAATTAGCACCCATGAGTAAATAATTACAGCAATAAAATCACAGTACACAAAAGGTGAAGAAACCACTGTTATACAGATTTATGACAGTTTTGTATTATTAATTTCAATAATTCATAATCTTTCTTTTAATTATTCAACTAGCTCATCAGTCTTAAACAATTAAAACTTTATTAAATAGCTAGCTTTCAGATATTAATCCGGGGGCCAATTTCACATTTGCTCGTTTTAAAAAGGACACTTGGCGCCTGCACTAGTCTTCTGAGGTTGATTGATCCTCAGAGATCAATATTTCAAACCACACCAGGGTATTTGATGTTTATTTGTTTTTGAGAGAGAGAGAAACAGAACTTGAGGTGAGGAGGGGCAGAGACAGAGGGAGACACAGAATTCAAAGCAGGCTCTAGGCTGTGAGCGGTCAGCACAGAGCCCAACGCGGGGCTTGAACCCATGAACGGTGAGATCATGACCTGAGCTGAAGTTGGATGCTGAACTGACTGAGCTGTCCAGGCACCACCACAATGGGGTATTTGAGAACGACGGCCAGATACAGTACTTCATACCTACCCAGCGCAGGATGCATACACGTGAAATGAATCAAGAACTTAAAGGAAACGTGTTGTCTGAAAGGAACCTGGCTTTGTGAGGCAAGTCTTGGAAATACACCATCCAACAGGATCTGTACAACCTTGTCCAATTTCATTTTTCAGCTTATCCTCTTAGCCTGTCAAAATTCAGTAGTGATCCATCCTTCAGCAACAACTCCAGAAAGGTACTGAAGGTTCCACTAAATTACGAATCCCATGCCCTAAGAATCCTCTGCCTTAGGACTTCTGTTTTAACCACCCCTCCATCCACCTCCGCCACAGTACTGCCTTTCTCTTACCACATACACCTAAATTGTTGCTCATTTCTCAAAGTAAAGTCTTCACACTCATCATTTCCCATGGCATTTTCCCCACAATTTCAGTAAAACCAAATTCCTGCCATCATTCATCTTGGGGAAAAAATGTTTTTTTCCTCCTCCTGACAATGACTAATAAGAGAAAAAAGTCATGTCATGTTTTATATATTTTTGACCACTTCTACATGGAGACTCAGAGTCTCTGCACTTCTTTCCAATAAGTCTCAATTATTACACATTTTAGATTGCTTTTTAATGTGTATTTATTATTTTTGAGGAAGAGAGAGAGAGAGAGCAAGAGAGGTGGGGGGGGGGCGCGGTAAGGGCAGAGAGAAAGGGAGACACAGAATCCAAAGCGGACTCCAAGCTCCGAGCTGTCAGCTGACAGCCTGACCTGGGGCCAGATCGCACAAATTGTGAGATCACGACCTGATTCAAGGATGCTTGGGGGGGGGGGGGGGAGACCACCCAGGTACCCTACAGATTTTCAATTTCAAAATACATTATATACCCTTTTAAAGAACACTATCACTTAAATAAGTACCAATATCTGTATTTGAAAGCAAACCCTTTCTTTTCAGATTAACATAATGAATTTGCATTTAAAAAAGGATACAGCCACTAATTTCATAGCTGATGGCAGACAAACAGCACTGAAGGGCGGAAACCGTCTAGGATATCTATCAACATCAGGGAAGGTGACAGACCAGACTAGCTCCGAGGCTGCCAATGCAGCAGCCACTGCTCCCAGCAAGTTGCCAGAAACTGTAATTCCTGCTGTTACCAAGGCAAGTGAGTCTCCTGGGCTGCCAAGTCAGACCAGTGATTAGCACCTACAAGTTCTAAATCCAATATGTCTCCCTTTTCAAGACAAACACTGTCAAAATAATACCCCCATGTAATCCTAATAATATCACGGGTATACCACATGTTATTTTCCCATCGTTTGCTGACAAACAAATCCTGTAACCTTAGCATTAGTAATTCCAGCATGCTTGGTTTCTCCACAAATTTTAAGTAAACATATGGCAACATTTTAAAATTCATGTCATCAGTGAGATCTGAAACAGTTCAATTGTACCTGATGTACAAGACTTGTAATATAGGGCTGAGGGTAAAATTATAACAACAGTTTCAAAACTGTGATGTTGAAACAATACAAAAACAGAAAAATATGGCTGCTCATAAAGATAATTGTGCCTCTGACAAAGTCCCAGTCAGACAGGACACAAGGAGCCTCCCTGAGTCTGGTAGCAGGATTCAGATACCTGCTGATCAGCCATATTGAAACCTTCACCTCCCCCTTCAAGAATAAACATCTTCAATTTCCACTCTGACTTGGAAGAGATAAATTTCACCTAAATTCTGATCTCATCATGATTAAATAAATTTTGACTTAATGGAAGAGTTCAGAGTATGTTCATTTCACCAAGCTCTCACTGTAGTGGTGATTTTAAAAAGTAATGCTAACAGAGAAAGAAAGAACAAAACCTTTCTTTAACGTATCGGTTTTCTAGGTCATTATTTGATATCCTACGAGGAAAGGAAAGACTACAAACAAATGCAACCTATCCTTGCTCACTCCCCCTTCAGCCTCTGGAAAGAAATTGTGTATGTACATTTTCCTCTCTCTTTTTTAAAAATGTGTTCTTTTCCAGAGGGGTAGATGGAGAACCTGATGTTCCTACAAGACAAAAATTGCTACCCATTAAACCCAGGGAGCCAACAATATCTCAAACTGCAACTAAAAAGACATGAACTTTTTTAAGTCCAGAGCTAGATAGCTCCATGGGCTGCTGAAATTCACTTTATACTAGGAATAATAAGACTACTTACTTTTAATGAGATATTACTTTGCCGGTGCAGTCTGAATATTTTCCTAGCTGAAATATTCTGAGCAAGAAAATCTCCAGGGTGAAGAGCAAGAGAAAAAACCCACAAAGAAACAAAAAAATAAAATAATAAACGCAGAGAAAAGACAAGATTGCTTGTGTAACTGTGTCTGAGAAGACTAGATGATCTAGACAGAGGAAGGAACAGATACACCACTTCCAGGTTAACTTGTGAACAGTCTGCAAGGTACGCTGGCTAGGTCAGCTACATACCAGGACAAGTGCTATGGTTTTACTTAGTTCCAGACCTTTCCTCTAATCATGCCTAATATGAAAAATACACACACACACACACACACACACACACACACATTTACTCATAAACTAACAAATGAAAAATTTAAAGAATTATGTTAAAAATGGAACCATATCTTTGATTCCATTTTTTGCTTTTTATACTTTAATACACATATACATAGAGAAGGTCAACTCTGTTATGGGCAAAAGAGGTCATGGATAACCCAAAACACAAAGTCAAAATGTGGTACCGTATAAACTTAATTTAGCTAAGACTGCATTCCAGATTTGGAGACCTGACTCCTGACCACTGGTATCATTCAAACATGGAAAGGTAATACAACACATTAGGAATACTTTATAACATCACAGAAATTGTTTTGTATCCATCAAAAAGTCTACTGTTTTTACTTGCTCCAGATCTAAGTTTTTCTATCTGGGGACAGACAGAATCAAGCACATTGCACATTTCTCCTGCTTTGCTCCCCTCCTAATTTGCCCAACATCACAAACCTGAAATGTGGTACTGGAAATTACAGACTCCACAATCCTCCTTGCCATCAATATCTCTTTACCCACTATTTGACTACTGGCCAAGAGCAGTCAGCGGGGGGCTATTTCCACACTGCAGCCTTATATCCATATCGAAGGCTGACTAAATCACTTCACAGAATAGATCCCTCTAAAAGTATAGCTCAACCACATAAAACTGTCAATGTTTGACATTTTTGACCTACTAAGATAGCAATTTCATGTGGTTCAACCTAATAGAGTTTATCTGGCTCAAAGCAATTTTAACTTTTCCACAAATGCATTGTTACTTTTACCACTGCAAACATTCAAACCAATTAAATCTGCCATCAAATGCCTAAGAATCCACTCTACATAGGAAAAAAAGACTCTACTTATCAAACCATAGTTACAGCTGGGGGGAGGAATATAAAAATAGTTTAATTTTCTACATGTAACTTTCTATGTCATTTGAATTAATATATTCCTTTTATAATAAACAAGAGATCTTGAAAAGGTAGGTACTACAAGTGGATTGGCTAAAGAGCACAGACAGAGCACTAAAAATGGCATTCAAATGCTTAACTACACAATTAATATGTGTCTACAGTACAACTACCATAACGAATCATTATGACTGCAATGGGATTCTGCACTACGAATCGCTCATTACTAATCCCTCCTCACTAGGGTATTGGTGCAAATCCTTGCATTATTAGGGTCCCTTTTCCTATCCTGGAACACTGCAGGCCCCATATCAGCCTCCAATCTGCTCACATATTACACGATAATCCAAAATGTTGAAACTGTTTCTTGTCTAAATAGTATTTCCCTGCATGAAGATTAATGTACTCATCGAAAAAGATTCCTAGTTTTCTTATCTCCAAGTAGTCCCAGATGAACCTATAAATGACCCACCTTTCCATGCTCTAGCTAATCTCGTTCCTATCTGCCACTAGAAAGATTCACACATGTGTGTAGGTAGTACTTGAAAGCAGACGTGTGGTTTTCTCCGATGTAAACATCTTGCTCTTAACTTCTATAGAAACAAATCTTGCTAAGTGACAGGGTGGGGAACAGTGGCGGTCATGCTCTGTGTAGTTCTGTCTTAAGGCAGAAAACAGACAACGTAGGAACTGAGGATTTCTGGAAGGCTTGTTAACAGAAGAGCTGGTTTTCGCCCGGCTATAACAACTAAGTTTACAAGCTTTTAGGTGGTTTGCTGTATTTGAACTACTTTATACCTTATTACATGTGAGTGACATATATAGTCAGTAAGAATATTACAAAGTATGCAATAAAAGAAGATATGTGGTTGGACACCAAGCCCCTTTATGTCTTCTGGTTAAGAAGAACAAATATTTAAATCATAATAGTTATCACTGGGTGACTAGACTTAACCTCTCCTTACATGAAAATATGAGAAGAGCTCTTATTGTATTTCACAAAAATAAACAGAAGTCTGAAGTCAGAAAACATTTTTTTTCCATGGCTTCAAGCCCCAGTAAGTACGGGCCGACACACAGGACACTCGACTTTGCAAAATACCAGTCCCAGGATGGAACACAGTCAGACTTCTCCATAAAGTTGGGTAACGCTGCAGCTTATTTCCAGACACAGGGGACTCAACCCCGTTTTGTCAGGACTCAGGCTGCTCATGTGACCAGAGCCACAGCTACAGGCCCAGCATCAGGTGTTTCTCAAAGATGGTCCTTCGAGGACGCCCACCAACTGCTATCAATGCAAATTCATTAGGCTCTATCCCAAAACTAAACCCAAATCGATGGGGGATGGGACCTAACATCCAAGAAATATCTATTTAATATCTACTGTGTGTCAAGCAGTAGGCACAGGAGAAACAGACAAAACTTCTATCCCCATGAAGCTTGCATTCTATATTCAGAGCCAGCTTTCTATTCAATGCTTATGGAGCAAACTTAAACATCACTGTGTTTATGGTTCTGATATGGAGTAACGTGTAGCGTGTTTATGGCGTGTGTGCGCGCGCATGCGTGCGTGCACCTATGCATGTGTTTATGCACTTAGTTTCATTGCAATCAACTCACTATTCCACAGGCAAATCAAAAGAAACAGCAAGATAGTCTGTATACCTAGTCAGTATCGATTTCTCTCTCTTACTCTTTCTCTCTCTCTCCCTCTCTTGCTCTCTCTCTCTCTCTCTCTCACATACACGTGTTGAAATAAATGCCACCAAAAGATAAAAGGTCTTGGGCTAGAAGGAAAAGAGAATTCTTTATTCTGAAAATTTGGTGGTATTTTGACACATGTGTATTTTTTTCTGTTCATTTAAAAAAAAAACCCCAAAAACCTCAAATTATAAAGCTTAATAGAAATCAAATGTTGATCAAGTCATCATCATATGGATTTTTCAATCCCACAGCAATTTCTGAAATCTAAGAGAGAGTAAGGTTTTATGTAAAATGCTTGCAATAAGTATTGCATCAGAACCAGTGCTTTGAGAAGCACACATAACAGAGATACTATAAACTGATGATGAGCACAGAAGGAAGAACGGAAAGACTGTAAAAAAGTAAGTATGAATTTTGGTTGGGGCTACTTCTTATCCTTGAATATCCCCTGAATTAAAATTTCAAATATACCACTACTTGATCTGACTTAGTAATACAGTCAAAGCTATAAAAATTTCGAATTATAGCTTAATTCAGTGGCAAGTGCACAGTCCCACGGCATTGATTAACCTTGAGGCAGGCAATGACCTTCAACCTTCCTGTGAAATAAATCCGTGAACTGTCCCCAGGCCTGGATAAAGCCTTGAGATCCTTCATGTTGCCTCTAATCAGCAGTGGCCCTGGTGGGGACCCAAGTTCGCCTACACCCTGCTGAGTAAGCTCTGCCACTGAGGGGAAGGTCACTAATACTCTGCCTCCCAATTTGCTCCCTGCCGGCCAGTGCTTCCTCCCTCTCCGTGTGCAGCGACGCTGGAGCACTGATGACACAGCGCCTGGCCCACTCCCGCACCACTCACTGGTCAGAGGTTGTACAAGACATTAATGTAAGAAAGCTAATGAAGGGTTCAGTCAGGGACTGCCTTCCGATTGTACAGGGGCAGGACTAGAAAGCTCCAGCCTCTGGGGGCTCTCATTTCTCTCCTGGCTACTGCAGTATCTGAAGGAGATTTTTCTATATTTAGAAATATACAAATGCAAGACAGGAAAACCAATATACCTATAACGGATGAGGTGATATCTTAAGTGTTCAGTATTCAGAAGTATATGATGATGAAAATAAAACTTTATGCAAAGGTACAGGGGCAACATGTTATTGAATGAATTTGGGGAGAGGGTCCTCACAACCTTTTCTGAAAATAAGGACTTCCGAAATCTCTACACTAGAGAAGCCACTTCAATACAAAAACAGTAAGAAAAGCTTTTAAAAACCTTAATAGAGTTTCATATTGTCTTCTTAAAAGTGACTATCTACTTGTTCAGACCTGGCAAGATCTTAGAAGTGGTTGCTTTCGTGTACCGTAGTACACACTTGCTTAACATAAAACATTTCTCTACTAGGAGAGTTGTATGAGTGAAGTGAAAGACAAGTTAAGTTGCATATTATATAGTTTATATTTCTAAATTTGCAAGGTTACTTCAGATTATCATAGTAGTTTAAAAAAAAATTGCCATTTAATGGGGCGCCTAGGTGGCCCAGTCAGTTAAGTGTCCACCTTTGGGTGAGGTCATCACCTCGCCCTTGCCGAGTTCGAGCCCTATGTAGGGCTCTGTGCTGACAGCTCAGAGCCTGGAGCCTGCTTCAGATGCTGTGTCTCTCTCTCTCTGCCCCATCGCACCCTGTCTCTTTCTCTCTCAAAAATATATCAACATTTTTTTTTTAATTTCCAATTGAGAAAATGACAAAGGAGAAGAGAAACAGATTCTCTACTATGGTCTCAGGATTTGCACCTCTATCTTCACCAGAGGAATGTGATCATACAGTCACCTCAGCAGGAAATTGCTACAGTCCTGACACGTGAGCCACAACCGCTGGGACCTTGGAAGCACTCTTCTTAGTGTCTCCCCAAGGTACCTGTACCTGGTACTGACAAGAGTTTCTGTTCATACGACCTGCCGTTCTTTAGAAGACAGCAGCTCACAAGAACTCGGGCAAGCACGCCATTATTAGCTTTGCCATTATTTTTGCAAATGTACTCTAATGCCTATTGATCCCCATTTCCCTTTCTAATAAAATTTCATCTTGCTTCCTGGACATCATACACACGTGTACAAACACATACATGTAAAATCTTTGTTTGTTAAATATACGTATCATTTGACTACCGCACAGGGGGATGGACACATCATGCACAACAGTAGCAGTTTTCATAGAACTGTTAAGCTGACCATCACCTCCAGCCCTGTATAATCTATCCCTTCATGTGAAAATTGAGGAAACAAAAATATGCGGAAGTATGGCCCCAGGGCTCCTGACTCTCCCTATAGTACAATGCTGTTTCTGAACCAAAATACACATCATCTACTTCTCTGTCTTGGTTTTCTTGTCTCCTTTCCTAGTACTTTGCTGTGGTTATATTTTCCCTTTATCTTCCTATATACACAGGTGTTGAGGGCAAACCTCTCCCCCGCAAAAAAACCCTGAAGCTGAGAAGACTGACAGCCACCAGAGTACCTGTGCAAATAACCCAGTGAAGAAATGGGCAGAAGACATAAACAGACACTTCTCCAAAGAGGACAGCCTGATGGCCAACAAGCACATGAAAC
>NC_043701.1:77266786-77268613 GCF_006229205.1 Suricata suricatta | reverse complement strand
ATGCTCAACATCACTCATCATCAGGGAAACACAAATCAAAACCACACTGAGATACCACCTCACGCCAGTCAGAGTGGCTAAAATGAACAAATCAAGAGACCACAGATGCTGGCGAGGGTGTGGAGAGACGGGCACCCTCCTGCACTGTTGGTGGGAATCTAAACTGGTGCAGCTACTCTGGAAAACAGTGTGCAGGTTCCTCAAAAAACTATCCATAGAACTCCTTAATGACCCAGCAATAGCACTGCTAGGGATTTACCCAAGGGATACAGAAGTGCTGATGCATAGGAGCACATGGGCACATGTACCACAATGTACATAGCAGCACTGTCAACAATAGCCAAAACATGGGAAGAGCCTAAATGTCCGATCACCTGATGAATGGATCGAGAAGATGTGGTATGTATATATATATATATGTATATATATGTTGGTGATGGAGGAGGGCACTTGTGGGGAAGAGCACTGGGTGTTGTATGGAAACCAATTTGACAATAAACTATTTAAAAAAAAAAAAAAGAAAGAAAAAAATAGATGGAAACAAATAAAAATAAAACAATCTAAACTCTCTGGGATGCAGCAAAGGCAGTCCAAAGAGGAAAGTATATTGCAAACCAGACCTATTTCAATAAACTAGAAAAAGCACAAATTCAAAATCTAACAGAGCACATAATGGAACTAGATGGGGAACAACAAGAGCACTCCAAACCCAGCAGAAGAAAAGAAATAATAAAGATCAGGGCAGAAATAAATAATATAGAATCCAAAAAAACCAGGTGAACAGATCAATGAAACCAAGAGTTGGTTCTTTGAAAAAATAAACAAAATTGATAAACCTCTGGCCAGGCTCCTTACAAAGAAAGAGAGAGCACGCAGATAGACAAAACCATGAGTGAAAATGGGTCTATTACATCCAATCCCTCAGAAATACAAGCAATCATTAGAGATTACTATGAAAAAATATATGCCAACAAACTGGACAACCTAGAAAAAAATGGACAAATTACTAAATGCACATGCACTACCAAAATTCAAACAGGTAGAGATAGAAAGCATGAATAGACAGATAACCAGTGAAGAAATCAAATTTGTTATCAAAAATCCCCCAAAGAATAAGAGCCCAGGGCCAGATGGCTTTCCACAAGAATTCTATCAGACATTTAAAGCAGAGCTCATACCCATTCTTCTCAAACTATTCCAAAATAGAAATAGAAGAAAAACTTCCAAACTCATTCTACGAAGCCAGCATCACCTTGATACCCAAAACAGACAGAGACCCACCAAAAAAAAGAGAATTACAGACCAATATCCTTATGAATACAGATGCAAAAATATTTAACAAGATACTGGCAAATCGATTTCAACAGCATATAAAAAAATTATCCATCATGATCAAGTGGGATTGATTCCTGGGTTACAGGGCTGGTTCAATATTCACAAATCCATCAATGTAATACATCACATTAACAAAACAAAAGATAAGAACTATATGATCTTGTCGATAGATGCAGAAAAAGCATTTGACAAAATACAGCACCCTTTCTTAATAAAAAAACCCTTAAGAAATCCGGAATAGAAGGAACTTACCTAAACATTATAAAAGCAGTTTATGAAAAGCCCACAGCCAATATTATCCTCAATGGGGAAAAACTGAGAGCTTTCCCCCTGAGATCAGGAACACGACAGGGGTGTCCACTCTCACCACTACTGTTTAACATAGTGCTGGAAGTCCTAGCATCAGCAATCAGACAACAAAAGGAAATAAAAGGCATCAGAACTGGCAAAGAAGAAGTCAAACATTCACTTTTCACACATGACATGATACTC
>NC_043701.1:77169258-77266686 GCF_006229205.1 Suricata suricatta | reverse complement strand
AGTGCAGAATGAATAATGCATGCATAAATAAGAAAAATAAAATCCTTAAATGATCTTACATTAATTGCCTCAAGTGCCACACTTCCTAGTACTGCACTCTGCTGTGGGCTGGTTATCTTATTATAACGTGTTTAGTTCAGCCTGGATGTGTTGATCGAAATAAACGTGCTCTCGTCATGTAATAACTGACAAACACACTGAGGCAATACATTTCACTGAATTTTAAAAAGAAGCAGAGAAGCATCCTACAGGATGTCATTAGCAGCTTCCCTTTCATAAGTAGGTGAAATGCTGTGTACTAATGCTATAACTAAAAAGTCATTATTTTATTTCCACTCACATTTCAGATTATGGAGAGATGGTAAAAGAGTTGTTTAAAATTTGATTTCAAAAAGCTCATGTTAGAAACTACTGTTATATCCTAACATTTTACCCAGAATGAGATAAGCTCAATAAACAATAAGGCAACATCAATGAGAAAAGAAAAGGTTCTAAAGCATATGTGGCTTTACAGTAGAGTGAAATCCAACCCAAAGACTTGGTTTACTGGCTTGTGCACTGTTTTAGAAATTTATTATGTATTCAAAAGCTGGAGGTTTTCACATAAAATGCACTACACTTTGGCTTTTCTGGAAAAACCAAACATGGATAATAGTTGTGTGTCCAGAGCTACACAACTGGCCCCTTATATAAGACATTGCTGATGCTATTCCCCACCTTCCTTGACCCCCTCAAGAGTGCCAGAGGCTCCTACAGCCTGATGGATCTTTAAGTTTGCGGTCTCTGAATCAGTATCTGAGTGCCACATAAGAGTCCATTATCTTGACTGCATAAGCCAAAGTAACAATTATGAAGAAACTGGAAGCAGCCAATTCAAAGTGGGTTTTATGAATCCCACAAACCAGAGAGTAAGAAAGGGAACTAGAAGGAGAACAAGAAAAGTGTTATTACAGCAAGATCACAATTCCTACCAAAGAATAGACAGACATGAAATTATAACCATTTTAAATTGCTCATCTCAAAGCCCCACTGACCCACTGGGTGGATAGGAATCCCGTAGGACTTTTAGCACAGAAAGTTTTTTATATGTCATTTTGAATACAGATTCATTGACTGACAGATCCAAATAGGCCTTGGAGGACCTTCAATCTGACTGATGCAGTTTTAGATGAGAATACTGTAGCCCAGAGAGATGGTCAAAAGTCATACAATTTGGTACATCACTTCTTTCTAGCCCTCTTTTTCTCAAATTCATTCTCAGAGATCTAGGAAAAACATCAGGAAGGCGTTAACCATCTGATATTTACATCCTCGGGAAATGAGAAATAAAGAAACAAATCAGATGTATTCAAGGTAGCAACACTAAGCCAATGGCCGAGCTGGGCCAAGAGCCAGATCTCTGATTTCCAAACCATTATACCAGGCTTCTACATGTAAAACTGCGGAGCCTGAAGTCTGAGAGAACTACATGCACTGCTTATGATGGCCTGGCAGACCCATCCCCCAACACACAAACAAAGGACTGAACTAGGAGGAGGGCAGTCATCAGGGAGGAATCCTAAAGCATGAAACTCAGAGCAAATTAATCCAAATAATATTTAACACTTGCAAGGATGTAAGAAAATAAATACACTAAGACACTATTTGAAATCAGATGTTATTGAGGTGGGAGAGAAGATTGGTCAACATCTATTAAAACTTAAAATACTTCTCATAGGCCTTAAATCAGTATTTCTCCTGGAAATTTACAGACATATATCTAGAAAATAGCAAAGATACATTAATAAGAATGCTTTCCTTTGTTCCTAACAGTGAAAAATCTGAAATAGTCTAACCTTCTCATTCATTGTGTTCTGATTAAACAAAATATGGCACATTCATGTAACAAAAATTGTTTGCTACTAAAAGGAATGGGATACTTCGATAACTATTAATAACAAAACATGTCTAAGACATAGTGAGGGGGGACCATCAAGTTGAAAGCAGTATGTATTTAAAAGGGAAGTGAGAGGTGGTGATACTTCAAAAGTTATGAACAGAGCACTGTGCTGAATGACATGGGCCCAGGAGATAAAGTACGGGTGGAGTGTTAGTTTACTTTTTCTCTTATATTCACTATTAAGTTTAATGGTTTTTACTTAGGTCATCTATTATTTAATATTATAAATGTAGCTAATAAATATTTAATGAAAAAAATCCAAAATTCTTTTGTTCTTTATAGGTATCTACCTAACGAAATAATTATTCACTTATTCAACTAACATTTATCAAACACCTACGATCTGTTTGTGATTGTCTAACCTTGGAAGATGTGGAAAAGTACTGCAAGTGCTGGAGGACTTTTAAGACTTTACCCTTCCAACAATGCAAGCCAAAATCACACTGTGCTTACATTAGCTATGGAGTAGACAAGCATCCAAGAACTCCATATTGTTGGTATGAACTGCCTAGAAAAATGTTTGATAAGTACAATTACCAGCCCTGCTTCCCCAAGTAAGATAAAGCAATGGAACCAAAAATAAGCAATTTTCCTTGCCACACCCTCCGCCTGCCCCCACCAAGTCTTCTGATGGAAATCTTGGGAGGGAAGAAGGAAAGGGGAAATAAACTTCTGCTTGCCCTCCCTCCATTCATATGTAACAGCTATGGGGAAATGGATGAGCCAGAAAGTGAAAGGGCTCTCTGACAAGGATAATGGGAAATGACAGATCAGGAATCTCTATAGAGGCTGGGCCCCAATGTGAGACTGTGGGATGCCATTTTGGTTAGATGATGCTCATATGAATCACCTCATAAAACCAAGACAGCTATTGAGCCACAACCAGGTCATGATTGATCACACCCACAGCTGGCCATTCTTATCCTCTGTCCTGATTACAGCTAACTTACCCTGGCACGGTGGATTGGGCAACTGACGTGTTGGCATTTTTTCCCCTCTTTTCCTGATACTTGAACAAATAAATTTCTTTGTCCCATTTTAGTACCCAAAGTACTACTCAGTTTGATGGAAATGTACAAATGAGCTACTTTCAGCAAACGGAGATGACCTCCTGTAAATGTTCCCAGAGTTAATGCAGAAAATGGTCAGCAAACAGCACAGACGGTGGTGCCTCAGAGAAGAATCTTATCTAGGTCCTCATGTGAGGCAAAACTTTTACACTTAAGGGGATGAGAACAGACACACAAATAACTCTGCTATCACAGATCTCTATACGTGTCATGGGGAGTAACAACTGAATGACTGAATACTGAGGCACTGAAGAGGAAAAAGAAACAATTCCCAATTAGACCAAACTGTAGAATCTTATAATTGCTCTAGAAAAAAGTACAGATGTGCTATAAGGAGACAAAGCATTTTAAGTTCAAGAAACTTGATTGTGGGAAAAGAACAAGAGTCATAAATGAAGAGATATTATACAGTTTGTTTTGGCTAAAAAATAAAATGTCTGAAGAGAAGGAATGGGGACAATGGTTGAGACAAAGATTGGGTCCTCAGAGCTCAGGTGTGAATGGAGTTCAGTCAGTATGACATACAGCTAAGAACGGAGGGTTGATCAGGACCTGAATGAACTTGGAGAAGGCTCATCTAACAGGAATTGAATAGACTGCTGTCCAAAAGGAAGGAGTCCTTTCATAGATGACTAACTACGTAAACGTACTATTCTAGTGACAACTTGACAGAACAGCTGTTGATAGAAACAAGATTACTAACGCCATCCGAGCTCAGGGACATAATAGTGTCACCATGGGGAAAAAACAATTCTCATTTTACTTTTTCAGAAAAACTCATATAAGTATAATAATAATTGAATTGAAAAAAGTACATGTCTAATAAAAGGTAAGCATTGTGTAGTGCCTGTTACTTGTCATAAAAGTAACATAATTTACTATAACAAGTCTTATGAGAAGATTTGTCGAGAATGTATTATTCAAATGAATGACACCAAAAAAGGAGGCTAGCAGAAACAATCTCCCCTTGCCTACATGTTGTATATTTGAAATGGAACATTTTATTTCCTACTAGTTTTAAATGACAACTTCATTTTAGTGAAAAAATGACTTACAAAAAGGATTACAAATAAGGCACTTATTCAATTTTCTCATGGAAATTTCTCCTAGAAAATAATGTTTCCATTTAATGATTTTAAAAGATGAAGAGTAAACCAAAATCTTTAAGATAGGTGGGATAAAAACAAAAATGTCCAAAAATGTGTAACCACATTAATGTTATTTCGATCATTTCAATACTTTCAAAAATATAGAAGATGTCACTTCTAAGCTCAGAGAAATATATAATGCCACACTTGCTTATAAAATGTCAAGAACATTCTTCAATGTTTACTCTGAGACACTATGTGAGAGGCACCGTGCCAGAGATAACAGTAGAACAAAAGACCAAAATAAGCAAAGATCCTGCTCTCATCATGCTTATATTTTTGTGAGGAAAGATAACCAAAACCAAAAAAAAGAAAGAAAAAAAGCAGGGTGAGAGGGGAGAAGGTGTAACATATGTAGTTGTTAGCGTGTGATAAGTAACACAAAGAAAAATAAGGGACTCCATGCTGGTGGTTTCTCTTTCCTTGCTGGACACGAACAAGGAAGCATTTAGCCTCAGGCTGCCATCTCGGGACTAGTCAGAGGCTTACGTTTTAGAATGAAGCTAACACTGAGGAGAGAGCTGCTCAGAGATGGGGCGGCAGGGATCACCACACAGCATCGGGAGCCCAACATTTCCTCTGGACCTCTAATTGTGTGAGATAATATATCTTTCATTTTCATTTAAACCATTTGAGTGAGGTGGTCTGTGATATGCAATAGAAAAATCCTGGCAGTGATACTTTCTTATCCGTCATTTGTTGACTTCAGAGGGGGTTTACAATCATACAAACTGCAGATCTGGAGCTTAGAAATAAAACCTGACCATTCCTACCACCTTTTCTGGGCAAAACTGTGCCAACAGGCTATGAATGTAAGCCAGAAAATAGAGAATTTTCTATCTAGAAGTTCTGAGAAGATAATTTAGTTTCATCCTTCATTTTCAAGTAGAGACCAAAATCCAGCACAGAAATTTGGAAGTTCCATTTCCTAACCCTAACCCCTAATTCCACTGCTCTTTCACCATCTGTTCTAGACAAAAACAAGGCTGGCTGACAGGGAGTTTTCAGATCTTCTCGACCTAACCCCTCATTTTGTAGATTAAAGCTTGAGATTCTGGGCAGTTAACCCCCTTGACAAAGGTCAGGGTTTACTGAAAGCAGATTCTGAACTCACCTCTCCTCACTCCTGATCCTGACTATACTTCCACAGGATGATTCTCTCAAAGTCCTACTATCGATTGTCTATCCAATTAGTGATTAAGATGCTTTTTAAATTTTTCTAAATCTTTATGGCTGCACTTATTGCTCTCTTGCTCTGTTATACACCAGATGCTGCCGGGCAGTCCAAAGCAATGGGAATTTTTTTGAAAAATTCATTAGATTTTAAATTATAAAACCATAATCATAACCTGGTAGCTCTGTGAAAACAGGATGGAAATGCTTATCCTTTCCTCAGTAAAAGTTTTCAAGAACGTCCCATCAGTAGAAGATTGGTGATGGGACAGAGTTCAGTAAAAATTATGCTACCCTACACACATCATAGCAGGAAACTTCAGTACCTGAGGTAATGAAAACATACATGTGTACTAAAAGGTTAGCACTGAGTGGTGCCTGTCACTTGTCATATAAATAATTCTCATTTACTGTAACAAATCTTACGAGGAGGTTTGTTGAGAGTGAGTACAAACGAATGATACCAGAAAAGAGGGCTAGGGGAAACAATCCCTGCTTGCCCACACGTTGAACATCTGAAACTGGACATTTTATTTCCTGCTAGTTTTGAATTACCACTTCGTTATGAGGGGGTTATATGGTTTACAAAAGGGATTCAAATAAGGAACTTTCTCTATCCAGATTGGTTTCAGGCTCTTGGATCTCCCCATACAATCCCTTACAAGGATTTTCCTCCCTCTACCCGGGAGGTAGACTTTGGCTTCCAGAACAGAAAGTTCCCAAGAGTCTGCTCCTGGCACTCGTGTGCACAGGGGAGCTCCCTTCACTTCCAGGGACCAGTCCCTCTGCTCCAGGCAACCTCACCAGGAAGGTCTAAGGCCAAAGGACCCCTCACCACCACCCTAGCACAGAGAAGCTAGGTAGCTTTTATACCCAAGATGCTTTTCGTTCACGAATATGACTAGATATGTGGCTTTTTCTAACAGACATCATGCTTAAAATTCAGAGCTATACAAACATCTCATATATGTAAGGTCAGCCTACTAAGATGGAAATGGTTAATTCCCAGTGGTTTAAGAAGATCATCACAAATTAACTTTTATGCAAAAAATAATCAAGTCATTAGTCATTTCCTTCTGAGAAAGCTGCAAAATTAATTAAAAAAATCAAGATGAATAACTCCTTTTAAAATTGAAACTCACACCTGTGTTATAAATACATATAACTTACTTGTATTAATGATTTAACATATTAAGCCATATTAAACCATGGTGTGTGCTTTTTAAAGGAAAAAAAGGGACTGAGACTAATGATTAACAGGCCAAAATATTAGAACTAAAAGAGAAATAGCATTATTTGATGTCAATTTTCAGTTTATGTCAAATTCATATAACCTCTAACCAAAAATCAGCAGATGTAGTTCCTAGTGAAGAAGAGGTGAATTTAAGTAGCTATTACAATTTCTCTCATCTACTTAAAATAAGCGAACTTGACAATTAACAGCAGAACAGTCTTTATTATACAATAATAATACTTTGGTCTCAATAAAACCAAGTGGAAAAATCATAATCACTTTGCAAACCTTTCCAAAAAAAGCAACACTGGCACTAAGGCTGTTTGATATTCGTGTGACAAAGCTGCACTACAGCTCACAGCAAATGGCGTGACACCTCTTGTCCAGTAGGATCGCACCCCCAGTCCAATTCAGACACTAGGGGGAGGATTAACAGGTTTACAAACCAGAATTTCCTAACTGTTATCTTCTGGTTATAAGAATGCTCAGTGCTAGCCACTCGTTAACTATGATACCAAGTTTTACAACCAACACTGCCAACTGTGGGTGTGTGCGGACATGTGTGCGTGCACAGATGCACCCAAGTGTGTGCTAACTGCCAGATTGTGTCCAACACACTCTGGTTCTTCTAACAGAAAGTTGTCTCCTGTTTCAAAAGCCAGTTCTAGCAGCTGCTTTCTCCAATCTGTGCCACTTGCTTCTCACCCCCTTCCTTGCTGCCTTTGTCTTCCTAAAGCTGTATCACCAAATTACTTCTCTGGCCCAGACTCTCACTGCCTTCTGTTGCACAGCTCACTATTAAGCAAACATTTCTCACCTATGCTGCCTTCTTTCTAACCCTTCACAAAGCCTTCATATGAGCTGTACACAGCACTAAATACATATGAAGATCACGAGACAAAGAACAAAGAAAATGAAGTCAGATGCTAACATTATTACCAAAATGTCAAATGATAGTTTTGTAGGATCAAAATGGCCTCTTGAGGGAGAAGACAAAAGAAGAGGTTAAAATTGAGTCATACATAACTAAGAATCATCACTATAATAAGTCAAAAGAACATAGGGCCATATAGATTTGAATTTTAGGCTCTGGTCTCTGTTAGCTTGTGACCTCACTCAGGGTCTTCCTCATCTGTAACATGAAGGTGTTTATATCACAAAGGCACTACAAAGGCTACCTGAGGGCATATGAATTCCTAGTGTCCTGCCCTGAACAGGGTGGGCACACCATAAAACCGTTTCCTCCTTTCTACAGCAAGTGTATAAGTACCCTGTAGGGGCACCTGCGTGGCTCAGTCAGTTAAATATTTGACTCTTGATTTCGGCTCATGTTCGGGTCATGTTCCCACTGTTTATGAGTTCAAGCCCTGCATTGGGCTCTGTGCGGATAGCACAGAGCCTGCTTGGTATTCTCTATCTCCGTCTCTCTCTGCCCCACCTCCACTAGCACACACTCTCTCAAAATAAATAAACTTAAAAAAAATAAAATACATAAAATAAAACAAGAAGTACCCCATGTGAACCATAACTTCTAATCCTGCCAGTTCCCTTAGCTTCCCTGGGGGAAGCCAATAGCTGGGTGTGTATAACGCAAACACCATCACTCAGCCAACAACTTCATTCGCAGGTGCTGAAGGTGAAGTTTCCTAACGGAGGCAACCAAGCAACATGTTGCGCCACGCTCAAAAATCTAACATTATTCAACTGGGCAGAAAGTTCAAAGGGTTCCTATATACTCCTTCTTCTCTCCGGACTTCCCAGAGTTTCTCCTATTAACACTATGCATTTACATTAGCAACTGCTAGATTACTATTATTATTGTTAATTAAGATCCATAGATCACAATCACTCTTTGTTATACATGATAAGGCTTCTGACAAAGGTGTCCACTACTATATTATCACACATATTAGTAGTATCACTACCCTAATAATCCTGTGGCTTTTTTAAAGTTTATTTATTTTTGAGAGAGAGAGAGAGAGGGCAAGAGAGCATGGAAAAGGGGGAGAAAGAGAGAAGGAGAGAGAGAGAATCCCAAGCTGACTCCAAGTGCAGAGCCTGACACAGGGCTTGATTTTACAAACCATGAGATGATGATCTGAGCCGAGATCAAGAGTCAGACGCTCAACTGACTGAGCCACATTAGTACCCCTTTCATTTTTTAAATAGGAATAATGTGTTTTACTGTAATTATGAAAGTAAAAGATAGATATTGCCAAAAAAAATCTTTTGAAACAATTTCAAAAGCAAAAAGATCTGTCATAACCCCAGCTGGTAGATAACCATAATTTGTTGCCTTTCCTTCTTTTTTTCTATACATATGCCACCATATCACCTTGTATGTATCAACATAAATGGTGTGTATGTCTGAGTGTGTGTGTGTGTGTGTGTGTGCTGCCTTGTATCTTCTTATTCACTTGCATTTTCACTTAAACAGACATAGCGTCAATGAAAATCCCTCAGAATTTCTACAAGCACAGCATTGATTCAACCTCTCAAGGCAGTCCGCTTGTAGCTCCTCAGTATATAAGAAACCATGGGTTGAGTGATCTAACTCAGTATGAATTCATACAGCTTTTCAGAGTGTCTGCATTGCTCTACATTGAATTCAGGCTACAAATGTGCCCTTATGTTTCCCTTCTCCCACCACTAGCCCTGCCCCAGCAAAGGGAGGGGTGAGAGAGACCACAGTTAAGAGACTTGCTCTTTCCTGCCTCACTAAGTCTCAAAATATCAAAAGGGGTTTTATGATTAATTTTAAGAGAATATCCTGACTGGCTGGTCTGTTGAACACTTTTGGCAGATCACTATCAGGTTTTAAGGGAATTTAAGAGCTTTCTTATATTTTTATTTTTAAGCATCCTGAACTTTCCCAACTTTATGGTTCAAATGATACATAAGACTTGAGCTCCAGTCATCCTGTGGTCCTTGAAAATCATTCTGCGAGTGTCCCCCATGGGAATAACTACCCCCACTATCTCATTCAGTCATTTAAAATACAAGGAGGCTTTGAAAGGAAGATAGGGAGTTGCTAGGCCAGAAAAGAAAGGAGAAAAGAACATCTTGGCTTGAAAGGCCGACATTTTTCAGTGACAGTGACAAGATAGTAAGACAGTCAGACCCACTTAGAAGAAAAACAGACACAGCCCATCTTCGGAAGCAAGTTATTCCCAGCCTCTCATCCGTCCATCCCTACGTTTAGAAGATAGTCAGCTTAACTCTCACTCCTCATTCTTTTTACTTCCAGATGTCTATAGATTGTGGTTGCACTGAACTGAATGTCCCAGCAAGCAAACCTGTGTGTCAGTACCGAAACAAAGGATGAGGAATCATAATCATGCTAAGAAACAAGTTCAAAAAGAACAAAATTCACTGTTCACAAGCATTCATAACACATTCCACTTTGATTCTCAATGAAAACTATGCATAAAACTCTACTATCTGTAATTATATTTCACTAAAAACAATGATTTATCCTAGATGAGTAAAGATAAGCACCAAGTTCAGTGATGCTATTGCAAATAAGTCTGAAAAATGGCCAGAAAATACAAGTGTTTGTTTCTTACATGTAATATGTGGTTTCGATAAGACTTTTGTAAGGGAGCACAGATCCTCCATTCATTTCTGAACCTCGAAAAACACATCACAGTAAGTAGAGACCATTAAAGTCCTATGCGGCAGGAAAAACAACAGATGGGGTAAGAGGGAATCAGCAAATGGGCTTCCCTGCTTACAACCTTTGCTATCAGAAAGCTATCTTTCTATGAATTCCAACACATTGCAACAGCAAGACTATTCATTATGGCTAATGAGTTTCTTTGTAGGGAGGCGAGGGGTATAAGCACGGCCAGAAGAGCACGGAGGGAGAACTCTGGAGACCAAGTCACAGCCTCCATTTGACACCATAAGCTACACAACGTTGAGTAAATCAATTATCCCCACGGGAATAACTACCCCCACTTGACTCACTTCCTCAACTCTTAATTGAAAGAATGAGACCAAATGTCAACATTTTTTCTCCTGAACTTTCTACAAATTTCTTATTTGATCACCAGCCTACCTGCCACAGTCAAGAACACTAGTGGATCAGTGGATGTTCTAGAATGTGTGTTATGGAAACCACAGGCATACTATGCACGCTTTTTTCAAATACCACATGCTTTCCCTTACCTATCACACTTCTGATATGCAACCTACTACAGGCTTGAAAATCACTCGAATATTTATTTATTTGACAGAGAGAGACATACAGTGTGAGCAGGAGAGGGGCAGAGAGAGAGGAAAAAAAGATACAGAATTTGAAGCAGGATCCAGGCTCTGAGCTGTGCAGCACAGAGCCCAACATGGGGCTCAGACCCACGAACCACGAGATCATGACCTGAGCTAAAGCCAGACATTTAACCAACTAAGCCATCCAGGTGCCCCCTTGAAAATCACTCTAGTAAAAGTGCCTCTGACACTAATGTTTTGAGAATCTGTATATACAAGGTTCTTCCTACAAAACCCAGGCATACTTCAGGCCAGAGACATGTGATGTCTACACATGTCGGAGAATCTGTCTGTCTAACTGCCCTGACTAGGACAAGCAGAGTCCAGTAGGAAAATTCAAAGAAAGACAGGCTCTTCGGGCTTCTAAATTCATCTGTGATACTCTAGCCATGCTCTTTTGGGTCCAACATGCCTTTCTTCCATTCAGAAATAACAACCAACCTCTGAGTATAAAACCAGAAGGCAAGAAAAAAGATAGAAGCTTTTATGGGACAATGACAGTTGATCCACCTCCATTTCCCTGTGTAATCTGTGATGACTCTACTTTCACATTCTAACACACTAAGGTTATCACTCCGTATTTTAGAATTTTATTTCATTTGTAAGTATTACATAAAAAAATACACTTGCAGAAGCATATCACATCTTAAACTCTCCATGGCACAGAAATTTCTCTCACATAAACTTTGCACTTGATCACAGTGCCCAAAAATACTCATTGCTCTATATTCCAAAGAGGGGATGAAAAATGGCTCAGTTGTTTCATTAAACTCAAGAACAGAATCTTAATCTGGAAACCACAAGAAAACACCAGGTGATTCAAAAACTCCTGATGCCAATTCTTCTATCACTCTGTATTTTTCTGATGAGAGATGGCTGCTTGCTTACCTCAGATTTTGAAAGTCTGTAATCTAAAAGGTGACTATTGTACTTGCTGTTCATGGCTGGAGAAATACTACATACACACACACACACACACACACACACACAGAATACTGTACTGTATTACTGTATGTGACATAGTAGGAGATGAGAAAGAGGCAAGAGGAGGGAGAGAAGGAGAGTAAGTAGTAACAGTAGAAGTACTTGTGAAATAATAGGATTACCTCCCATTTATACAGCACTAGATGGTTAACAAGCTTTGACTCTCATTATCATTGTCCTGTACAGAATCTTTCTTTCATACAGTAGGTGCATCTGTATTCCTCATCTCTGTCATCTACTGCTCTTGTCAAAGGCAGACAACTCAATCACCTCTCCTTTGACTTCCAGCAATGATCTGTTCTCTCTCACAATTTACACTTCCTCTCTATTTTTTTTTAAGTTTATTTATTTATTTTGAGAGACAGAGAGATAGCACAAGCAAGGGAGGGGCAGAGAAAGAGATAGAGAGAGAATCCCAACCAGACTCTGCACTGTTACAGCCCCGATGCGGGGCTGTAACTCATGAACCACGAGACAATGACCTGAGCCAAAATCAAGAATGGGATGTTTAACAACTGAGCCACCCAGGCATTCCACACTTGCTCTTTCTACCAGCTCACTGCCACAACACATATCTTAGCGTCATCTTAAAACACTCTTCATCGGCTTCAGGTTCTCCACATACCACCTGCCATGCTTAACAACCACCAACGATTAGTAACTCTACAGAGAGATGCCAATCCTTGCTGATTCCTCTGATCATCTTTTGCTTAGTCCACAACCTATTCTAATTTGGCTTCCATCTCTTTATTATTTCTAGTCAACTTCTGACTCTTTAAAAACACTTGACAAATTTTACTACTCTCTCCTTCAATGTTTTTATTCTCTTTTTTATCTCTCATTAACCTAACACTCTCCTCGGTCACCTTTGCCTCTTTTTCCTCTTCCTCCTGCTTCTCTTCTTCCTCCTCCTATGACTGAGGTCTAAACACTGGGCTCCATCCTGGGCCATCCTTTCTGGTGACATTCAATCCTTGAATGATCTCATCTATTTCTATGGTTTTAAAGGCCAGCTATTCTGGTTTTTCCCTCTGGCTTGTGTGTCTCCTAGAGCACCAGCCCTTATACATCCAACTGCCAACTAGACATCTCAGCTTAGATGACTAACAAATCCTGGATTTCCTCCAGATCTGCCCCCAAACCTGTTATTCCCACAGTGAAATGCTATACAAACAAAACGTTAAGAGCTGACCTTGAGTCCTCTGTCGCTCGTATCGCTAGTCAATCAATCCAGCAGTCAGGCACATTAGTGGTACCACAAAAGTATATTGAGACTCCATTCTTTCTTCCCTGTCTTCATACTATCACCTTACCAACATCTTTCTTTCTGGTCTACTAAAAATAAAAATGCAAAATAGTCGTTTAAAACTTCAATCAGGTTATATCATTCCCTTACAAATAAGCAAACAAACCTTTTAATTTCTTCTCAATTAACCAATGGCTTCCCATTGCACTCATAATAAAATCACAACTTTTTACCCACATGGTCCTACTTTACCTAACTGCTCCCCCTGCTTCAGTCTCTACACTCCAGCCTCCAGCATCCCTTGCTTTTTACTAATGTTCAAGAAAGTCAATCTCCATGTCAGACATATTCCCATTGTTTCAACAAAACACATCTATGTGATAATTATGGCTTTGTTCTCAAAGAACACCTATTAGTATTGTTAATATCTTTCTCAAAGTAATTTCCAGGAAAATATATTAATTATATTTGCTAAGGGACAGAAAATAGAGATAAAATTTCCTCTAATTGATTCCATTTTATTTCCAGATCATTTACTTATACAAGTCCTTACAACAAACTTTCAGAAGGCCATTAATCTTTCTGACCACAAGACTATAAGAGGACAACCATCAAGAGCTTATAAGGATTTATACTGCCTGAATAGTTTTGTAAGGAGGCAGTTGAGTAAGTTGGTCTAAATTTTTTTTAATGTTTATTTTTTGAGAGAGAGAGAGAGAGAGAGAATGAGCAGGGGAGGGGCAGAGAAAGAATCCCACATAGGCTCCACACTGTAATTGCAGATCCTGACTCAGGACTTGGTATCAGAAGCCTGAGAGGACCTGAGCCAAAATCAAGGGTCAGACACTCAACCAAGTGAGCCACACAGGCATTCCTGGTCTAATGGTATTAAACTGTAGTTAAGATCATGACAACTATTATGCAACACCCAAAAATTACATTCTTAAAGGAATTTGAAACAAGATATAACTCAAATTTTTAAAAGTGTAAGGTTTCTGTTTAAAAACAAATTGGATCCATTTTTATGCCCTTCTAGGAAAACCTTACCAGCTTGGAGGGGTTGGGAGAGATATTAGTACATAAAATGCTACTTAATATTATATACACTTTGAAACCATTCTAATGATATACTAAAATACATCTATCTATCTTACTGTTATACTGATACTTTCCTATCCAAACTCTCTAACCAAGCAAAAATGAAGCATAACCAACTCCTATGCTATCCTATCTAGACTCCTCTCCAATCACATCAACCAAATAAAACAAAAAAATCAACTCCATCATGTTGTCTAATTGTGCCATTCATGTTCACATTCATATTCTAACTAGATCCAAGCATCTTAAAGGCAAAGACTATGCCTGATAATTCCTGTTGGGTTCTCATAACAGTGGTTGCACATATCAAAACTAAAAAATGAAATCCCTATACCTAGGCAACAAAGATTCTGTTCCAGCATACCTGGCATGTGCCCTAGAATCTGTGTGGAGTCATGCTCCCAATGCTGCTCAAGGGATTTGATGTACAGAATGTTTGAGAATCACAGCCCAGAGCCCTTACATGGTATTCAGATCATGGTCATTGTTGGACTAATGGTCTCACAAATTTTAGAAATGTAGTTTCTAAGATCAATCAACAAACAGTGGGAAGCATGGACCATTGTAGAACGTGAGTGAGATCTGAAATAAAATAAGCCCATAAAATAGTAAGTGGCAGATCAGCAGCTTTATCTAGGCCTGGTAATGCTGAATACCACAATCTCACTACTCTGCTACTCCTCCTGAGAAAAGACAAGGGCAGAGTCAAGAGCTAAGTGCTGACACGGTGGATGACAAGGTGAGGGCTGGAGGTGTGTGCAGCAGATGGCTACAAGCGTGAGAACTGAGCAGGCACCACTGACAGCTCTAGAAACATCTTCAAAGTCCTAACCCGGGTGATCTTTCTCATCTCCACTGATCCACCCTAGGGACAGTAACCCACAATCCTAAGTGTCTTTCTCCAAAAGAACTTCTACAAAGCCTTTTATATAAGTTCCTCTTCATGACCTATGTTCTGAAGCTAGAGTATTTTTATTAAACCTGATTTCAGGCCCATAACTGCTTCAGACAAAGTAGTGAAAATATTCTACATACTGTATGGCACTGTTCAAACATAAGTATTTATTTCATCCATAATGATACATCAATATTTAGCAACATATTTTTTTTCCAGCCTGGATATTTTAAAAATTCAAACTGATTTAAGGGATTTTCAGGTATGTTTTTTTAAACATTATCTTCTTTTAAATACTGAGTAGCTTAAAAAAACTTTAAATGGCAATGTCTAATGTAAATTTCATGCTAAGGATGACAGGTTAATTTAGCAACCCTAAGTCTACAAATAATTTCAAGCATTCCATTTTATTTTCAGCTTTGTGCTTATATTACTAATTTTACTTCTGGTTTTACATAACATATGTGGGACACAAAGAAAACTAAATCAATAAGTTAAGGGCCCAATGACAGTGTGTTAATCAGACCCTCTTATGTAGAACTTACAGTAGACCCCCCCCCCTTGGCCACTTCCTCACTGAAGAGGGGTACGAACAGCTGGGAGGTGAGGAGGAGGGTTACTGTGAGTAAGACAAGGTCAAGGAATCAAAATGAATCTCAAAGAATTAAAATGCCTCATAGACCTAAACCTACATCAGGCCATCACTCATTCAATAAGTATTTACTGAATACTTGCTAAGGGTCAAACACTGGGGATGGAGCTGTAAACTAGGCAAGCAAAGCCCTGTTTTTACTGGGCTTTCATCCTAAGAAGGAAAAAATTCATTCATTCATTCACTTATTCATTCATTCATTCATTAAGTAAGTAAGTAAGTAAGTACATTGTATTGTGTTCCTGAACACTTACTAGTGCTAGGAATTATTTCATAGGTGCTGGGGATATAGTAAAGAACTTGTAACAATGAAGAAATATATAGGACAATGCCAACTATTGGTAAGGACTATGAATAAAAATTAATCAGCAAAAGACCACAGACTGACAGGGACTAGGGTAGAGTGTGTGTGTTGGGAGAAGGAGGGAGAGACAGAGAACAAGTTTAAATTTGAAAAGGTGATCAGAGGTACTCTCTGAATATGTCTGTGAGCTACAGAGTAAATCTGAAGATCCCAAGGTGGAAACTTCCTGTGTGCTCTGTGGTCAAGGAACAACAAGGAGGCCAGTCTAGCTAAGGACACAGAGCAGATATGAGAGGCTGGAAAGAAGCCAGCACCTAGAACGTATAGGTAAAGAATCTTTATTTCAATCTATTACCATTAAAACCACTGGACAGTTGATAGTGGTATAATACCTATCTAATTTATGTTTTAAGATGATAGCAACGGCTGTACACAAGATAAACTACAGATGGGGGTGAGGTTTGCTGTGGAAGAAAAGAAATATCGAGAGGCTACTTATTTAACAGTAAATCCCAAGCTAGAGCTAATGGAAGCCAAGAATGCAGTCAGAAATTGTTAGATTCCAGATCTATTCTACAGGTGAAGTCAACAGAATTTATTAATGGATTAGATGTGGGGGGCTGAAAAAGGCAAGTCAATTCTAATAACCTAATCTAAATACTGTACTTCGTAACAAATCTTTTGTAAAAGCAGAGTTGTATTTGAAACTCACTCTGCCACTTACAGGACGATGATACATATATACCCAATATAAATGTCACATGAAACCTCTACTATCTGACTTCTAAATGGACACTAGTTCTTCACCTTAGTACGTCTGACTCATGATCACTATTCTCTCAACGCCTCATTCAACAAGCAGATGGGTATCTCTATGAGAGAGAGCTGGAAACTCAATCAACTTAGCTGTCAGGAGCAAGGTGTCATTGGGGTGGCCAGAGACAGACGGAGGAGTCAGAGACAGAGGAATTCAAGTAGAATTAAATTAAAACAGCTTTAAGAGTTCTGACCTAACAAGACAGGAAAGATGAAAAGAATACAGAATTCCATGACAAGGTAAAGAGATTAGCTGTAGGAATTTAAGGGCCTCCTAATTTTAAGATTACAGATTCAAATGAGATAAAAGAATTACTGAAGAGCAGAGCTCTGGGATCCTTCAGCTGTGATATGGACTACATAAAATGGTGCAGCAGGTCCCGCAGGGGCTGGGAGAGAGTGCCCTGGGTGTCCAACTGGCAGCTCTCCAGCAGGTCTCAGACCTCTGGCTGGGATGATGATTCTAAGATACTGTAGGTGATAAGAACTCTGTGAACATTTATTTTTAGAGACATAATGGTCAAATCCAATCACAGTATTAAAACCTCTGATACTAAATTTAGGAATCAATGTGCAATCCATTGGATGAAGTTTGATATTTAGTGGATAGAGTTTTTATTATGTATAAGATAGTTTGATATATTAATTATGCTTATAACTTAAACTTAATTTATTTCAAATTTATGATTTTAAATTAAAAGGTATAAGAGTTTTTGCTACACTATCAGAATCCTTAAGATGAACTGTATTTATATATGTGCTTTTATTAGGTTTACATGAATAATTTAAGTACTTGGAGAAGTTCTGCTTGTTAGATCAAGAGATGTGAATATCTAAAAAGAACTAAACACAGTAGACGTATAAATGTAGTTTAAAAGTATTTATGGGAATTTAATTAACTAGACCTGTAACAGACTGATTAAGGCTGTACATTGTTACTCCTCTCAATTGTTCTGAACTGTAACCAAGCAGAAAAACAGCCTTCTAGCTGCTCCCCATGGACTATTTACCCACTGGCAAGAGACAGGCTGGCATCTGCAAACTTGTGCTGGACACTGTAGGAAAGAAATATGTGCTAACCCAAAGTGCATCTCTTTGGCCTGTAGATTATTTTAGGCGGATAGTCTTTAAGACACAAAAAGCTCAAGGACAATCTTTGACCCTCCGCCATTGTGTAAAAGAACTTAGAGAGAAGATCTGCTCTAGGAAGGGAGCTATCACCATAGGTAACTGCAGCACAATATGAACTAGGTGTGGCAGACAGCGAGAAACTTACCAATGTCCGTGTGTGAAAATTCTTCTCTGTGTCCTATTGTTTCAGTATGGTTCAGCAAACATGTGCTTACCAAACATTTACTTTTTCATCTTCCTGTGAATTGTTTTCCTTCCCTTCCAAGTCCCAGACCCCTACCCCTCCTCAGCTGTGGATGGCACAAAAGCTTCAACTGCCTGTCAGTGGGCTTCCCACTCGTATGGAGCCCCCATAGATACATAAATTTTATTTTCTCCTGCTAATCTGTCTCAACTCAATTTAATTTTTTTTAATGTTTTTTTTTTTTTTGAGAGATAGAGACAGTGTGAGTGGGGGAGGGGTAGAGAGAGCTCGAGACAGACTTTGAAGCAGGCTCCAGGCTCTGAGCTGTCAGCACAAACCCAACGTGAGGCTCAAACCCATGAACTGTGACATCATGACCTGAGCCAAAGTTGGACACTTAACTGAGTCACACAGGCACCCCATGTCTCAAGTCAATTTAATTCTTACACCAGCCAAAATAATCTTAAAGGGCAGAATAAAACTTTTCCTCCCCAACAGTCCATACTTTAAACTGTGAATAGTCAATCTTCCCACTCCCACCTCTTACCTCCATAGGAATGATGAGTTATCTTGACCCTCATCTATATACTCAGGGTCTACTTGCTCTTTAGGTAAAAAGAACTCAAGTACCCAAAGGAACTGAAAGCTTATATCCTCACAAAATCCTGCACAAGAATGTTTAGAGTGCTTTATTCATAGTTGCCAGAAGTTGGACACAAATAAAATATCCTTCAGTAGGTGAATGGATAACTAAACTGTATCACATCCAAACGATGGAATATTACTCAGGGCTAAAATGAAATGAGCTATCAAGACCTGAAGAGACCTAGAGGGATCTTAAATGCATATTAGTAAGTGGAAGAAGCCACTCTGAAAAGGCTAAATACTCTCTGGTTCTAACTATTCAACATTCTTGAAAAGGCAAACTATACAGACAGCAAAAAATCAGTCACTGCCAGAGGTTGGGACAAGGGGTGAAGGGGCTGAGAGGAGGAACAGGTGAAGAACAGGGGATTTTTAGAGTAGTAAAACTGCTGTCTGTGAGACAAGATGGGTACATGTCCTTATATATTTGACAAAACCCATAAAACTGTGCAACACAGAGCGAAAACTAAGAAAGCTATGGATTTAATAATAATGTATCTGGGTGGCTCAGTCAGCTAAGTGTCCACCTCTTGATTTTGGCTCAGATCATGATCTCACAGTTTGTGAGTTTGAGCCCCATGTTGGGCTCTGTGCTGCTGGTGCAGAGTCTGCTTGAGGTTCTTTGTCTTCCTCTCTCTCTGTCCCTCCCCTGCTCCGGCATGGTTTCTCTCTTTCTCTTACTCTCTCTTTCTCTCTCAAAAATAAGTAAACTTTAAAAAGTACTAATGTATCAATATTCATTCATCAATTGGAACAAACTTGGTTCCCAGGGGAAGAGGGATGTACAGGAACACTGTTCTGTCTATTCACATTTTCTGCATACCTAAAAAAACAAAGTTAATGTTAATTTTTGTTTAAACCACACATACGCAACCGAGTATTCCAGTTTGGAAAAGAAGAAATTTTAAAAAGAATGCATAGTTTTAAAATTAGAAATTAACCCTTTGGTTTTAAACCTCCCAACCTTGCCCTCCTACTAGAAGTAGCATCTCCACAGAGATGGCCAACAGTGCCAGGAACACTGAGCCTATGGAAAAGGAAATGAAGAAATCAATGCTTCATTCAAGAATTCAGTCAAAAGAGTGGACTAGCAGCCTACAGAGCTTTTTGGTTGTTAAATTATCGCATTTAAGAGCTCCCCTCTAAATTTCTGGAGGTTGAACTCAGACATTTACATACAATGAACTCCAACAACTGGAATTAACTGGTATCCCTGCTCAACTTTACTGGAAGGCATTCTTCTAGGATAGCTATGATTGCAAAGGCAATTTCCTGACATTTCTATCTAAATAACTAATCAAGCCTTTAATTGAAAAGATGAAACTGCCAAGAGTTTTGACTAACAGAAGCATAACTATCACATTCTGTGTTATTTTTAGGTAAATATACCCTCAAAGGGTCCTTTCCAAAATGTGAGAATAAAAATCTTTAAACAATGATAAATAAATTTGACACAGAAATTTTACCCAACAGAATTAGTCCTATTAGCAAAACAGCTTATTAAAAATATTCACAGTTATCTATAAAATTCCTAATATTTACAGTTCATACTATCTGAAAAATTCAGTTAGTATGAAATGTATTTGCTATGATTTCCATATCAGGTTATCTCTAAACAATAATCATTTCCAAGATCTCAGTTTGTATACCCGTGTCTCTACTACTAATACCACAACAAAAAGTCAAGGGCAACAACTACTGTAAGCATGAAATAAATGGTTTTTAGCTCTGAAGAAGTTCCTCTAAGAGTACTTGAATTTAATTTTTAGAAATAATTATACTACAATTTTAGTGGTTTTAATAAGGCATTTTACTTAAAGAGACTATTTGCAAAGAACTAAATAGTGCCATTATCCTTCATCTATACAAAAATTTTCCTGGAGGGCCCCAGGGACCTTTTACGAACCTCAATTGCTAAATTGGAGGCATCCTCCATTAAATTAGCAAGCCCCCGGCAAGTCAGATGCATGCTTACAGAGAAACACAATCACAGACCCACAACTGGCTGCATTTCAGTCTGTGAATTGGAGCACAAAGTATGGGAGTACAGTCTCTATCTCTTGGCTCCACTGTAAAACTCAAAGTCACTGTAGCTGAGTACATAAACTTCAGTTATGTACATAATCCCATTCTTTACGAATAGGCTTCAAGTAATTCAGATGTTAATTTGGCCATGAGTCCTGAATTGAAGCCAAAATTCCAACAGCATAGGCTGTACAACTAAAGGTAACCTTTCATGATTTCCTGAGGAGAATTTAATTGCTTGTTTGAGCCAAGAAGGGCATAAACTGCAAATCTACCAAAACAACTTAATCAGCAAATATTTGAAATATGGCCAGCAAGAGCAGTTCCATCCTTGTGGCCATCTGAAGCAGTGCAATCACTGGCTATTTTTACTACTACTTTAAATTATTATTGTTGCTATATAGATTATTATATCATCATCACCATTATCATTATCATCAAATCTATTAATTATGCTATTAACAAAAATAACTTACTTTGTAGCACTTTACAATTTCATAAACCTCAGAGATGATTACAATAACCCCTAGAGCAAAATGACAAAGTACATTATTTCTTGATCCTCTTTAAAGATACTCTAAGAAACAAATGCCCATCTTTGTTGAGTAACTTGTCCACAGACACACAGCAGCTAACAAGAGGCAAGGGCTTAAAACCAATTCATCCCACTCCATACCCACATTCTTTCCACCACTCCATGCTACCTTTCATTAGTTACTATTAGTTACTATTCTGTTGAAATTTAAGAGAACAAAGGTAGAATTACTGATCCCCCAACTGACTCACAGGCACCCTGAGAACAACTGTTTTCACAATTCTGGTACGATCCCATGTGAATACTGTGTTCACTCTTAGGATAATCGAGATGGCTCAGAGGGTTCTGGACAAAGGCCAACCTCTTTCACTAACTGTGTGGTAGGTAGGCTATGACCCTTCCCAGAAGCTTTGGTTTTTCTCACTTATCAAACAGAGATAATGCCAGTTATACGCACAGGGTAGTTGTATAGACAAGATAATACGTACAAAGCTAGAAGTCAAGTGCCCAGCTCAGAATCTATACAGAACCAACCTTGTCTGTCATTATTATTGATTTTCCAAAACTCTCCTCTAGGCGTACCTTCTTCTGTCAACATAAGCCTTCCTGACAAAGCCCATCTCACAAGAATCTTCATTTACTTTGGACTCTCCATGTATTTATGAAAGGTTTGTAATATTTGGTAATATAAGGCCAGAAAGTTGTTTGGTTCTTTCACAAAATTTTGTGTCATTATTCGAAGAGAAAGGATTTCTTCCATTTATTTTTATCTCCCAACAGACAAGAAGTGCTTACTATGTGATACCTTTATTGAAATACTGTGCTTTCAAGAAAACAATCTGGAAATGTGTGTCCTCTCTGTTCCAGTCCCACATCATCACAGCCTTTAATCGAATACTTCCCGGATCTGGAGTTTTACAATCATTATGTCTAGTCCTCACAAGAATCTTGCACATGAAGAGAGCATTGTTACCATCCTTTCAGAGAAAGCTTAAGCAATTTACCCAAGTTCCCATACTTATTAAGGGCCAGAATCCAGATTGCAGACTAGGTTTGTCCTATCCACACCTACTCTTTTGCTCTACACCTTGCTGCCTGCACTTCTCCTGGTTTTCCTTTCCAATTTCCTTACATTAACTTAGACCACCAAAGGAGAAAGGAAAAAGTCCAACAGAGTCTCTTTCCTCTGTTGCTGGAAGCCTTTTGGCATGAAAAAGTACGTCCAAGTTGAATAATATAGCCAAAAAAACCCAAATAATAATAGTTTCCTCTACTTTAACCTTCCTTTGCCAGATATTTTGAAGAGTTCAGTGGGAGATGCTTTTTCAAATGATTAATTATGATTCTATCTAGAACAACAACTAAGGAAAACTGTGACCAACTTTCCTCTGGTGAAGATAAAACAAAAGTAAAGACATTTCTTTTGGGGTAGGAGAAATTAAGAAGACATAAGGGAAAAAAAATCTGATAACTAGGCTCTATTAAAAGAAAAATTCAGGACTTCAAACGGAAGATTTTTATTATTAATTACAATGATGTCCAATAGCAGATGGCTGGGTTCAGTCACCTCACACTCTTCCCTAGAGCCCCCATGACAAGGGTGAACCAGGAAGGTCATGGTTATGACTCCCCTCTTTCTATTCCGTCTATATCAGTACTTCTGGGAAGAGTAGCATATGCCCCTGTCCACAGAAGAGCTTATAAAGTGATCCACATGGCCAAGAAGAGAGTTAATTTTTTAAAACTTTCTATCAGAAAATACAATACACATATAAATAAGTGCCAATGATAAGTACAAGGCTCACATCCATATAATCAGCACCGGATCAAGAAATGAAGAATTTCTACCATTCCAGAAAATTCCTCATGTGCTCTTCTAAGGACAATTCCTCCCAGGAGTTACCACTATCCTGATTATAACACTGTAGATTAGTTTTGCTGGTATCTTTTTTTTTTTTTTTAACAATTATCACATGTTCCTTTGTGTCTGTCTCTTTTCAGCCAACATCATTCTGTTGTATGTAAACATTGTTCATTCACTGATACTTAGATCTCAGGTATCAGGACAGGAAGAAAATTCCTAAAGGAAAATTGGAATCACAGGGAAAGAACACCAGGCTACACTGATCCCAGCACAGTGTGAGGGAGGAACTGGGACAAGAGAGTGAGGAAACTGCTATTAATTCATAATTTTACTTCCGGTCCTCCACACAGGAGCCACACAAACCCATACAAACATGTAACTCTGAACTTCAGAAAATGTCACCCTTTAAGCTCAAATACAATCTTTCCAGAAAACCCCCTCTATCCTTCCATCTTATCTCATCACTCTCAATATTAGTTGTGTTTTTTGTTTTTGTTTGATTTTTTTGGGTTGTGGAGTATTTTGTCTGTGCTGCTTACAAAGACAACTGGGAAATAAAATAAGCACTCAATAAGCCTCCAATAGAAGACTAGCATTCTACCAGATTCTGCCAAGAATACCAAAGAAATCAAATAGAGTTTCACCTTCCAAATTAATTAATATTAAAAAGACACGAACAGCACCCACACACAAAGCTAATGAATATAAGAAGTGTACAATGAGGTACAGAGTAGTACAGAATAGTACTAACTGTAAGCAGGATGCATAAACTGAGTTTAAAAGCAGAACAGAAGACCTAGGGGAGAGGGATGTGGCAGGTGGAGGACCCAGAAGCCCAGGCCTGAAGGAAGACGTAGAAGAGACAGAGGGTAGGCCAGTGTGTCAGGGCGGCTACAAAGCAGACTTCACTGGCAGGGCCACACTGAGGGGAACCCTTCCTGAGCTGAGGGTAGGTAGGCAAGACGGACAGAAACTGCGTTTAATAACAGGTAGCGTGAGGCCACATAATGGGTCATGGAGAGCCCCTTGAAGTCAGGCAGAGGCATTTACCTGAAGAAAGCACCCAGGATGGGCAGCACTTCAGGTTCTAGAGGAAAATGAAACGCTCAGTGTGACCACAGTGCACCTGCTGGGGCTCACAGCCCTATCAATACCATCACGCCCACCCCTGCTGCCGCTCCACAGCTGTGTCCTTTGTTGGAAAGAGTCTTTAGCTGCAGGAACTGCCTGCCCCCAGTTCATGCCTCTTCTCAGGAGGTGACTGGCTCAGAGGCTGGCATTTGAGAAGGCAGAAAAAAAGACACTAACATTGTGGTTGCAGACCAAAGGACAGCCACACAG
Source organism: Suricata suricatta (assembly GCF_006229205.1). NCBI lineage: Eukaryota > Metazoa > Chordata > Mammalia > Carnivora > Herpestidae > Suricata > Suricata suricatta. The sequence continues at coordinate 77,242,133 of NC_043701.1, read as the reverse complement.
GAAATGAAATTGGAGTGTCTTATGAGTGGAGCACATCAGGGGCTCCCCAGAAGAGTTAACGGGGTTTAGGGTCTGGCCCTTCTTCTCAATTTGTCATAAATCTGGAGGCCCATCTCAATTCTGGAGCACTCTGTAGGCTCAGCTGAGGCTTCTGGTACAATTTCCCTGCAATCAGCTTCTCTCTCTATCCAACATGCCTTCCTCTTACCCTTGCAGGTTTACCTCTGAAGCGCACCCCCCACTGACCTGCATGCAACTCTGCTTCTGAGTCCGTTTCCAGAGACCTGTGGTTAAAGAGGACTAAACCAACAGCACAATGTTTCTTACATTGTGAGGGAATATGAAACAGGGCCCCAGAAAGGAAATTAAATTATCTAGATTAAGAGCAATGAAGATGAAAAGGAAGGGGATGAAAATGGTGGCCATTTTGGTGAACACCACAGATCACTTAGGAAGAGAGAGAGGAGTCTAACATAACATGACCCTGGTGAAGACAGCTGATTTCTTTCAGGAAACAAAATCAATGCTAATCCTGAATGCAACGGATCATTTGAATGCATTCAAAACAAAGTTTGGTTTGGTCGTGTTGAGTTGGATATAGTAGCAGTACATTCAGTAAGAGTTAGAACAGGCTGTCTGAATTTGGGGAATGAATAGTCAAGGCTAGAGATGGATTTGGGAAATTAGCATGAAGAGGTGGTGGCTGATACCATAAGGGTAGATGAACTTTCTTAACAACATGAAGAGAGTCAAGTCCATGGGTGTGCAGGATAGCCATATGAAGTAGAAACAGGAGAAGACCACCCAAGAGAAAAGAGGGGACTTCAAGATCTCAGATTTAGCAAATAAACATACAACACAGGATGCCTACTTAAATACTACAAGGGCCATACAGTTCTACAATGGTAGCAGCAAACAGTGTCAAATTAAAAAATGGTGTTAAAGATGACCCAAAATTTGAAAAGGTCATGAGTTTTTGTTCAGTGAAGGTCATTGATAACCTTTAAGGGAAAACATTCTCATTTTTAATTTGAAAATTTCTATAAAGGATTAATTGATTTCTATGCTTGAAATACCATGCATGGTTTCTAAACTTAATGTGACTTCTGATTAATTTATTATTTTAACAAAATTATCTCAAAGGGGGTAATTTCATTGCCTCTTAAGAGAGAGGGCAAATGCTCAACATGAGAAGTGCCCCTCTTCCTACTGAGGGAAGTTAACATTCCTCAAAAAGCCAGAAGCGCTCAAAAAACTGGTTTGCTACATTATGGTATGCATTATAAATGACCATATAAAACCTTAAAGAAATGTCTTTTCTCTTTTTTCTAAAGGCTACAAATTGCTTAGAGTGATTACATGAACTCAGGGGGCCCACAGCAATTAGAGAGAAGACGATTTCCTACATGTTTATTTCTATGAAATTAAAAGAAACTACACTCATCAGGGAAATGAAAAACATGAATTGCACTTATTAAACATGAGTTATCTAAAATAAGTTTTTAATTTGCAGAAATTTATCAATGTATATATTCATGTGCATGTGTACAGAAAGAACTGTATCCCAAAAATATGAACATTAAAAAAAGCTTGCTAGATACCCTGAGTCACATATGCATAACAAATCACTTACTTTCTTGTAAACAAAGAAAAATAAACATTTTTCATACTAACAGTCTACAGGTTTCAAAATCTCAGCTCTTGCCTGTCATCTCAAATTTGCTTTTGCATTATACTTCATCTCTGAAATATAAAAGGCCATATACTGCCCTCCAATGACACATAAAAACTTCCACTAACAACTCCATGCACAAATCAAAGCAATAAATCACAATATTTAAGGATTTGCCTAGATGCTTTATAAAGCCCAAAAACAATACCCAGGTTTATCAAATCATTGAAGTAATATGCCCACATATTTCTCTGGTCATATTTTTGTTCCACATACAGCAATATGTATAATAATAGGACAGCAAATAAAAAGTTTGGGTAACAAATTATATATGTACCCATAAAAGATTGCCCCATTTGGGGTTTTTTTTTGTGGGTTTTAAGATTTTGTTTTATTTAAAATATTTTAGATTGATGAAGGTTTTACTTAATGAAGTAAAGCAGGACTTCCTCTTAAATATTGCAGATTTAATACCAGCAATTTTTCCACCTTGTGCATAAAATTTAAAGCTGAGGGGAAATATCCCTAACAAGCCAAGTTTACTATTTTCATGACTTAATTTTTAATGGTTTAGGTAAATCTGAAATTATAATAGCATAGGCTTATTGGTTCAATATTTTTAATAATCTACTACTGAAGTAAAAACCTTCTGGAAACACAGGAAGTATCTAGAAGCACCATTCTTCCAGTTGGAGCTAAGCTACTAGAAATCTCCTATTCTGAAAACTTCCAAGTATGTGTTTGTTTGAAAATAAAATTGTGTGATAAGCAGCTATACTTTCATATTTTTCTATTTTCAGTTTGATTTAGCTCCCATAATAAAGCAACCCTTTGAAAATATTTTCTTTTGTGTTAATTACTCCACCAGGTATAGTATAAATAAGTTCTGCTGTATTAATCATTAACCACTTTGTGAAATAGTAAAATGTCTATAGTATTTGATTAATATATATTCCCAAAATTTAATTGGGTATGGGTGAATCCCTGCCAGGAAAGTTTCAATTGTCTTCTAAGTGTTGAGTTCATGAGTCTGCTTGAGAGCACTAACAGAGGAAATCTGGAATAGGAGCTGGAGTTCTGGTCTGCAGCTCTGAACCAGTGAAGCAGCGAATTGCTTAAAGGTAAAGTCTTAACCGCTACAATTCTGCCTCTGAGAATAGCACAACCCAGTAGTAAGAGCCGTGCTGTAGAGTCAGGGTCCTGGGTTTCAACCCATCTGGTAATCAGTCCTTCAAGTTTACAATCTGCTGGTTTGAATGGATAGGTGGTTAGAGTTATTGGTTCTCTTTACTACCATTAACCATCTACAACATTTTAGATGTATTAACATAAGAAGAGGAGAAGGAAAAGTCTACTCTTTATCTAAATCAACCTTGGAAGTCCTCAAGAGAGTAGAAGTGTTTAACTGCTTCCCACAAGACATAGCAATCTTTATAGAAATCTTATAGAATAATTAAAGGCATTTAGAAAGCAAACTTACAGACAACTATTTATTAAATGACTATTACGCATTCAGATCTTTTACAAAACATTATCCAGATCATCTTAAACAAACCCAATCAATCTTTTTCTCATCATGGAAATTTCTTCCAAAAAAAGTCCCTACAGAAAAATTAATCCTGGTCCTTATCAAGAAAATTTTATTATCATAGTACTTTTGTGAAACCAAACTGTCATCATTAAAACTGACCCCTACTGCTGGCTCCTGCCCATACTAGCCCTAAACTTTAGGACAGAAGGAAGGAGTATTCACTCACAGAAGACAGAACCACTGCCAAGTTCTTGCTTACTATTTCCCTTAATTCTTTTTCTTGGGCTCTGTTCAAATTATTAGGGCATTTAAAAAGTGCTATTATCAATTCAATTCTTATGAGTATATTCAGGAAAACGATTGAGATGGCATGTGTCCAAAAAATATAAATGTCCTACACTAAAATTTCCTGTAACTTTCTACTTCTAAACTTTTCCCATAATAAACTATAGCATGTTTTCTCCACACATGGTATTAATTTGCTTTTTTAAAAATTAAAACAGGAATTATTTGATGGTCTTTTGAAGAGTTCCACCACATTCCAAAATGTCAGGAGAAAATGAGAAATACAGAGAAACCTAAATGACGCAGCTTTTGGCACATTTCACCAGGATCAGATATGATCTGCGGTGAGTAACACATTTTAAAGATGTGATTCATTGCCAGATCTCTGACCACCTTCTCTATGGTAATGACTCACAGGACTCTCACTCCAGACCTGAAGTTTCTGGATCTTGGTAGTTCAAACAACTTACTGAACTCTCTGGGACTCAGTTTGTTCTTTTGTGAAACAAAAGAACCAGATAACAATAATCACTAAAGTGTTTCTCAGCCCTACAGTCCTATCATTGAGTGACATGCTGAGATAAATACCTTTCACCTCAAGATCAGCATATGTAAATAACATCCATTCAATCTCTCTAACCCTAAAATTGTTGTCACTTTCAACTTCCTGTGTCTGTAGATGGTTGTGTCCTCTTCAAACTCCCCCTCAATAGACACTCAAATTGTTCTTGGCTCCTTACTAATCCCTACTAGACACATGTTTCCTTTTCAGTGTCTTATTCCATATTCTCTTTCTCAGGCTTCATGACATACACTTACAGATCCCTGGGTCTCTAGGTTTTGTTCCTCACCAATTATCCCAGATGCCCTGGGCATATTAATGATCCAGCATCAACAATCAAACTCATGCTATAGTAACACAGTAACAAAAACATTTCAAAAAGCCCCAGAAGTCCTAGATACTAAGACTTTGCATAGAACAGTACACCCAGATTATCTTTTGGTAGAATAACAGTGAACAAAATATAGCCAGGGTTTTCGTCAAAAAATGTTTTGTGGCAACCCATCCACCTGTCAATAGATTTAAATTCCTTAGGGCACCTGGGTGGCTCAGTCTCTCAAGCATCCAACTCTTGATTTCAGCTCAGGTCATGATCCCAGCCAGGGTTGTGGGACTGAGCCCTGAACTCCACACTTAGTGCAGAGCCTGCTTAAGATTCATTCTCTCTCTCTCTCTCTCTTTTTTCTCTCGCCCTCCCTCCCTTCCCTCCCTCTTTCCTTCTGCCTCCTTCCCCTGCTTGAGTGCTCTCTCTCTCTCTCTCTCTCTCTACAAAAAGAAAAAAAAAAAAAAAGTTTACATTCCTCCCTGCCAGTCAAACTAGTGATAGGGTTGGGTGGAGGTGGAGAAGTGGTATTTCCTACCTTAGCCAACTACCCAGGCAGGCATGCCTTTCTCTGTTCACTTCTCTGTATATGAATTCTACCTGTCTGCTATGGTCTGATTGTACTGTGCTTTCAAAATTCACATGTTGTAATCCTAACTTCCAAAGGTGATTATATCAGGTGGTGGCACTTTTGGGAGGTGAATTTCATGCTCTTAAAAAAAAGATCCCCACAGAAGTCGCTTCCACCCAATGAAAGTATAAGGAGAAGTCAGAGACCTGGAAAAGGCCCCCCCTTGCCCCATTTTGACCATAGTGACACCCCCACCTCAGATTTCCAGCCTCCAAAACTATAAGCCCTGATTATACGCTACTGGGTATCTGGTATTTTGTTACAGCAGTCTGAATAAATTACGCACTATCATTTAAGTTCAGTCCAAATCTCGACTCTTCCATCACCACACAAAAGATCTCTTTACCTTTGAATTCAAAAATTACCATGGCACTTTTCATTACTGCTTAAATTCCATTACAATGCTAACTAGATTCTAGGTTTTAGTTCCATTTCGCTGACAATAAGGAAAGATCTAGGCTATGACTACGTCAATGACTGCTTCACATCACAACCCTCAGTATATAAAGGCCCAGGGGGTTATGGATAGTTTACAATCAAATACAACTGAGCATATCATGAAGTATAACATAAAAGCTAGAATTAAGTGCAAAGAGGTAAGTGTATAATTGAGAAAACAAACAAGCAAGCCAGGGGCACATGGGTGGCTCAGCTGTTTTAAGCACTTGACTTGGCTCAGGTCATGATCTTATGGTTAGTGAGTTCAAGCCCCATGATGGGCTCTGTGCTGACAGCTCAGAGCCTGGAGCCTGCTTTGGATTCTGTGCCTCCTTCTCTCTCTGCCCCTCCCCCATTTGTGTTCTCTCACACTCTCAAAAATAAATAAATAAATAAATATATTTTTTAAAAGTAACAACAACAAAACCAACAAACAAAAGCCAAAGCAACACAGAAAGAAAAAGATTATTTCTATGAAAGCCAGAAAGGTTGCCGCGAAGAGAGAGCATTTTTAACAAGTTCTTGAAAGATAGTGAAAGCAAAGTTGTGGAGACGCTGTAAGAAAGAACTCAGGCTTGAGACAGGTCAAGGAACCTTCCTTCCTTCAAGACAGCTTCTCGGCCTGCTCCTCCACTCCGGGGTCCTAAGAGTTCAGCCTGTCAGTTGTCATTTTCAATCAGCTTCTTAGCTGCATACATTACAAAGAGATACTGTGCGCCTACTGAGTTATTTTATCTCACTAAACAAACAGTATGTTGTGATTAAAGTTGCTTGTCAAAAACTGACAGCAAGTGACACACAGCTTCAAAGGGCTTTTCACGGCAACCTCACAGGGCATCTCTTTTCCTCCTTCCCAGTGGTGAGGGCTGGTCAACTCAGCACACGGCTGCTATTCCTTGTCCTCTGCCTTCCTGGAGTGACGAGGCCGTAGTATCACTGATGTCAACACCACAAAGTAGAAGACAACTCTGACAAGTCACTGGAATGACGATTTTTTTTAAAGTTCTGATGTAAAATGTGACCTGACAACATTGCTCAGGTGCAACCGAGTCTATCATTAGGTTAAAGGCTCTTAGACTTACCGGACAGTTTTCTTCTCACTCTACAACCAACAGACTGTTGTAATTATAGCCCTATAACTCAGCTGACTACATGTTTATCTTTCTCCACTAATAAATTTTAAGGTCTTTGAGAATAGGAGGGGTCAGTTTTTAGAGTCAACACAATAACTTTTATTTCTGATAATAAAAATAACACAAGTTTAGAGAAACTGGAAGAGACAATAGTTTTTTAGATTTTACAATGTAATAATTATTCATGAATAAAGACTTCATGATGACTAGTGTTAACACATTAATTTTCTTCTATTTTTAGCTAAGCTTACAAATTTACATTTTTAAAAAATTAGGAGAAAATTTGAGGTGTAATTTATAAACCATAAAATATACCCGCTGTAAATATAAAATTTAATGATTTTCCGTGAATTTACAGAATTCAACAGCCTATACAACTCAGATTTGTCAAATCATTAAAACAATCTAGACCAGGAACAATTTCATGTCACCTGAGAGTGGGTGACAGTTCACAGTCAATGCCCACTCCCAGCTCCAGCCCCAGACAACCACAGGTCTGCTTTCTATCTTCATAGCTTTGTCTCTTCTGGGGATTGTATGTAAATACAACCAGGTTTATATAACCAAGCATCATGTTTTCAAGGTTCAAATGTGTTGAAGCATGTTATGAGTAGTCAGCTTCTTTTTACTGCTGTATGGATATTTGACATTTTGTTAATCAATTTGAGAATTGATGGACATTTAGATTGTTTCCTTCGTTTTGACTATTCAGCATTGTAATGTTAGGAACATTCATGTACCTGTCTTTGTGTAAAAGTATGCTTTCCTTTTTCCTGGGGAAATAATATGATACTCGGGAGTGGAAATGCTGGGTTGTATGGTAATTTCATATCCAACTTTTAAAAACTGATAAAATGTTTTCCAAAGTGGCTACACGCTTTGATGTTCCTTCCCACCAGCAAAGTGTGAGGGTTCCAGTTTATCCACATCCTTTGTCAACACTTGGTATTGCTGGTCTTTTTGATTATAGTCATTGTATTAGGTATACAGTCACATCTTATTATGGTTTTTTCATTTGGTACATGACTAACAACTCTGAGCATCACTTCCTGGGCTTATTAGCCACTGATATGTATTCTTTGGTGAAATATACATTCAAATTGCTTTCTCACTTAAAAATTGGGGGAGGTCTTCTAATTGTTGAGTTTTGGACCTTTTTGTATGTTTTGGATATAAATCTTTTATCAGATATATTATTTGAGAATATTTTCTCCTAATTTTTGGCTAATCTGAAAATATCTTTAACTCTCATTTTTGAAGGATATTTTTTGTTAGATGTGGAATTTGGGGTTTACAGGTTGTTCTGTTTTTAAGCAGTTTGAATGTCATTACATCGCCTCCTGCCTCCAGCAGTAGATCTCAAACATACTTTTTTTTTCCCCCTCCTGAACATAATGAGTTACTTTCTCCTATGGCTTTCAAGATTTTCTCTTTGTCTCAGTCTTTCAAAAGTGAAACTATGATGGTTCTAAGTGTAGGTCTCTTTTTCTTTCTCCTAATTGGGGTTCATTTATCTTCTTGAATGGATAGATTACTTTTATTCTTCAACAGTTTTATCAAGGTTTTGGCAATTATTCCTTCAAATATGTTTTTGCCCTCCTCGCTCTCTCTCTCGTCTCTTTCTCAGACTGTCAAGTTCCTTTCCAATATACATGACATATCTATTTTTTAAATGAATATTAAAGTTTCCTTGTTTACTATTGTCCTTGACTGGTCCTCTACATTAAAGAATATACCTCACTCTGGATCTTAAAATTACACTAAATTCTATTACTGCTCAAGGCACTGGTCATGAATTAATTACTGTTTAGAGTTTGTCACCCTTTGACTATTTCTATTAATAGCTCATACACAGTTAGATCATACGCAGTTTAGGCAGCAACAATGCTGAGAAGTAATGGAGTTGCCACTGAACTGAATTTTTATAAAGTAGCTTGTACTGGCTATGATAATACTGTCAAGACAAGCGGTTTACACAGAGATTACGGACTTCCATGACTTTTTTACATTAGAAATTCTGAAGGGAAGAAAGTACCATCTTTGAAACAAACATTTCAGCTAGAAGACCCCAGTTAAAATCCTAACTTAACTGTTTACTAATAAATTGTTTGATACAGGACCATTTATTATCTCCTGGCCTCAATTACCTCCTCTATAACATGAAGATATTAATATCTAATATAACATAGGATTGTTGTGAGAATTAAATGAGACAGTATTTTTAGAAGCTGGAGTAGTAGGTACTGAAAAAGTCCATGGAGAATTTTAGCCAATTATAAATCCCTTCAGATCAGAACTAGTTGCATAATCCTAAAAAATTTTTAAATATAAATATATCATAGCTCAATTGATATTTCCAGTAAAATACTTATATCTCCAAATATAATTTGCACCCTCTAATTCCAAATAAAATAGAAAAAATGCAATATAAAATTTTTACAAATGTAATGCAGACAAAAAATAAGTTACTTCACTAAAAACTTATTCCTTTAAAATTAAAGACATGCAAAAGAAAAAATATATATGATTTTCATAGTTGTTAGTCACATGATCTAACAGCTTGCACATTTTTTGTTGATATCAGTTGGCAGACACCCAACAAATTACCCACACTTACAAAGAATAACAATTTGGTAATTTACATAAGCTTACTTAAAATCGAAGTCTAGACTCACGGATTTTTATATTCCATTAAAAAAAAAAACAACGTGTCTGTCAATTGTCAATTGCTCTGAAGCAATTCATGTTAATTTTTTTCAGTGACAGACATAAAGGATTATTATTAGAGGGCTTAAAAGAAATATTTTAAACACAACAAATGTGCATCACAATAGAGCATGTGTGTATGAAGCATACTGATGATACAATTAAGGATCTTTTATCCAGGTAATGATTCATGCTGGTAGCATTATTTTAATCATAAAGCTATAAGATCATATAGTCCAAACCCCTTCATTTCAAAGATGAAGAAAGTGAAGATTAAATACATTAAGTGACTCGTTTATGATCGTCTTAGCTAGTGGCACAGTCTTCACCAAGACTGGCCATTAACGACATGTTCTATGATTTCCCAACTCCACCTCTCTACTTAGCAGCCTGAAAAGAATCCATACACAAGTTTGATCATAGACGTTTCTGTCTCAAAAGTGATGCAGTACAGCAGAAAAAAAAATAAAGGAATTGGAGTTTATTTATTGACCTATTCATTCACTCACTCATTGAACATGTACTAAGTACTGTCAGGTGTTAGGCACTGGCCTGGGTACTGGATAGAAGACCCAAGTTGGACTCCAAATTTGCCATCTATTTGTATGACTTTGGACAAAAATCTCTTCAGATCTCAGTTTCTTAATTACTAAAATGATGATGAAACCAACCTTCTTTGCAAAGTTGAAAGATTAAATGAGATCCTGTACTTGGAAGTGTTGGATAAGGTTCCCAATTTAGGTACAACTGTCATGTTATGTAAATTGCACCCTCATATAAACAATTGCCACATGAAGACCAGATCTCAAGGTTAACATGTCAGGACTGAACTTATCTTTCCCTTTATATAACCTCCCCTGCCGTGGAGTGTCTTTCTTATTATTAGTTCCACTATCTAATAATCATTCAAGAATGCCAAAATCCTGAAATATCCTGAATATCCTCATCTCCATCAAGCTCCATGTCCAGTCAAATCCCAACAAGCCCTACTAGGTAGCCCTCTTACATCCTTCTGAGACACATCCATCTCCTGCCAAGGCCTTTCTATAGAGCCTCGTCATTTTTTGCCCTAAGTACTTCAATATCTTTTAGTCCCTCTAAACTAGTTGCATTACCTGACCTGAAAGTAGGGAGATTCAGTAAAGATCTGCATAGGGAAAGGCCAGACTTCCCACAACCTCTATCTCTTACCAATCCCCAAATTGTGGGCAGCAAACTTAAATCCTTTGGACAAGAGATTAAATAATCCTTTTCTATAGAAACTTAAGCCTCTTTCCAAGAAAAGACTCCCACACAGTGACAACTGAGGAGCTGTGAGAAAAAAAAACTGGAGAGCCCACTCCAGTCACCCTACAACGAAGCCCACCAGCCAACATCCCCTACCCAAGAGCCCGGAGCTTCCAGTCAGCATATTAGTATCTCATTCTTAAATATGAGTTGACGATCAAGATCTCCAAGCAGCTGACAGATACTTCCAATAAGAAACAGAACAAAACACCAGCACCTGGGTGGCTCTTCTGACTCTTGATTTTAGCTCAGGTCATGATTTCAGGATTTCTGAGTTCGAGCCCCGTCACTGGGCTCTGGGCTGGCAGTGCAAAGCCTGCTTGGGATTCTCTCTCTCTCCCTTTCTCTCTGCCCGACCCCTACATGTGTTCTCTCCTGCACACTTCCCTCCCTCTCTCTCTCTCAAAAATAAATAAATAGGGGTGCCTGGATGGCTCAGGTGGTTAAGCACAGACTCTTGATTTCAGGTCATGATCACACAAGTTGTGAATTCAAGCCCAGTGTCAGGCTCTCTGCTGACAGTGTGGAGCTTGCTTGGGATTCTGTCTCATTCTCTCTCTGCCCTTCACCTCCACCTCTTTCCTTCTCTCTCTCAAAAATAAATAAATAAGTAAACATCAGAAAAGTAAAATGAGTATTAAAATAAAAGAACAAAACAGATAAACAGACAAAATTAAACAGACAATACACAAAAAAATCCAAAGGTACTGTAAACTATCCTCAAGGAGATCTGAGACAATTTTTGTTTTGTTTTAACTAGGCATCACATCCAGTGGGGAGCCCATCTCAGGGCTTGAACTCAGGACCCTGAGATCAAGACATCATCTGAGATCAAGAGTCAGAGGCCAGGCACAATAACTCTTGATCTTCTTTTGCAAGTTTCCTTTGAGTTTACCATCCAAATCATATCCTGAACTTTTAATCTGTGTTAATGTATTTTTTTATTTCCAAGAAAAATCCATGTTTCCTTATTTCTGTTTTGTGGCCTCATGTTTATATATAATGAATAGAACAGCCCAACACTCTTAAGAGGTTAGTAGTACAGTGTTTTTATCCTTCTTTTACAGGTGGAGAAATTGAGGCACAGAAAGTTTAAAAGGCTTGGTCAAAATCACACTTAGGGATGGAGATCAAGTTGAACCCAGGAAGTTGGACTTCAGCTCTTAACCAGAGGGTGAAACTGACTCTCGCTGGTCAATTGGTAAAAATTGGTTAAAAACAACCATAAGAATTAAACATGTAGCCTAAGCACTATCAGCATGCAATTGAGAAACCCCCGGACAAGGTGATCTCTGAAATCTAACTTAAGTTCCAAATTAGCTCATACAGGATTAACGTATCTCAAACAATTTTAACACAATTAGTGTCTTTAATAAATGCCCATAAAACACCAGAATTCAGAAATTTCTTAGCTGAGCACAGAACTGTTGAATCCAAAGAATGATTAAGACCCTTGAAAGACACCTCATTTAATTTGTCATCCACTACATCTGGTCAGATATTACAGTAGCATAGAGAAAAGACTAAGAATTGTGGTTATAATCTGCTGTTAATTCAGTAATCATTACAAGATGACAAACAATTCAAAGCACTGATGTTGACAAAATACAAACAGGGGAACAAATGCCTACCCTCTCTCCCGCTCCCCAGCACTGCTCTCTGGTTCTATTATAGAAGGAGTTTATGTTCCAGGAACCTCTCTTCCCCTGAATACCCACTCTCTCATTTCAGTTTCTTAGAGGCCAAGTGAGAGATTCCAAGTCAAGGAAGAAGGAGGAAATGGATGTGTTCCAAAACTACACGTCCAGGAGAACCTCAGTAACATTATTTGCAAATAGGGTACAATTAGCCAAGTTAAGATGAAGCAACACTCCACTGGGGTCCCAACAACTGGGGTCCTTATAAAAAGAGGAGGAGACACACAAGAAAGAAAGCCATGTGAAGACAGAGGCAGAAATTGTAATGATGCAGCAGCAAGGCAAGGAATACTAAGAATTGCTGGAAGCCTCTGGAAGCTAGGAAGAGAAAAAAAAAGGATTCCTGAGCCTTCAGAAGGGACATGGCACTGATAAAACTTTGACTTTGGATACTAGCCTCCAGAGATTTGGGAGAATAAATTTCTGTTCTTTCAAGCCACTAAGTATGTGGCAACTTATTAAGGCAGTCCTAGAAAAGTAATACAACACCTCAAACATGAAATGCAAAACATGAAACTCACATTGGTTAATTACCAACTAAATTATAACTCGATATTAAACTTAGCATTCAGTCCTTGCAAACAATCATATCAGACAGCTACAAGAAAAAAATAATCATGTGGTTAAAATACCCAACAAAAATAAATAAAGGGGCTGTGATGTACAATAGATGTGATGAAGAAAATCAAATAGTAATCAAACACCAAAATTTTTAATGGTTCAGTTAAAATCAGCCTTGTTCAATATATCATAACTAACAAATTTCTAAAAATAATATCTATAGCTTAGATATCAAATTGACTGTACTACTAAACTTCCCAAACTGACTAAACTTACCAAACCTACTGTACTATTAAATAAATGTATCTCATATATTTACATATATACTATACTATTAAAAATATTTTGTCTATATAATTAAATTACAATTATATAATTGATTGGCAATTAAAAGATCAATTACTTGTTTTACTAGCAATTTAACTGTTTCCAAATGAAAGACGTTATCTTTCTTTCTTACGCCCTCTTTAATTTTTTTATCTCCCTTTGCTTTCCTGGGTATCTTAATTTTTATTAGAAATCTAAAATGTTTCCCTAATAGAATCGATTTTCCCCCAAGGGAAGAAATCAAATGAAGAATAAACCAAAGAAAAGATTCAGTTTCTGAAAAAGGGTAGAGAAATAGAGAGAAAAGCTTAATAAAACATATGGGACTACTCAGATGTGTACACCCAAATGATGAGTTCCGTACTACACAGTTTACCATTACAGGGTTATTTTCCTGCGTGCTTACATACTGCCTTCCCTTAACTACACTCATGGAGCCATTTTTCCTATCCTGTTGTCTTACATGGATGCTGCTCCCCTACTGTTATTGAAGAATGTGCTTTTGCTTTTATAAAAAAGCTTGTTCACTATATTCCCCAGCCCCCCGCACCCCCCCCACGCCCCGCCCTGGACAAAAGGCTTTTGTTTACTTTAATTTAATGGCAATAAGACAACCCTCTACATGAAACAAAAATGAAGCATGAATTCAAATTTTCTACTCAAAATCTGTTTTAGAGTGTAGTGTTTGAGTGTGGACTCAAGTGTGACTGTCCAGGTTGAATTTTTAGTTTTATCGCATACTAGCTAAGACCTTGGGCAAGTGACTTAATGTCTCTATGCCTCTCACCTCTCACTTTAAAAAAGAAATAATGAGGGGTGCGCCTGGCTGGTTCAGTCAGAAGACCATGGAACTCTTGATCTCGGGATTGTGAGTTTGAGCCCCACGTTGGATTTAGAGATTACTTAAGAAAATTAACTTAAAAATTAGAAGTAATGAAAATGCACACCTTAGAGGGTTTTGTGGGGATTAAGTGGACAAGGTCCTGGATGTCTATGTATAGTATATTAACACCTACTAAATATTGTCCATTGATACTATTACTAATTTAATTTTAAATTGTTCTCTTAGAATATCTAGACTTCTCTCTAACATAGCTCTTGCCTAAGGAAACTATTAGATATTCAAAAATTTACAAAAGATGTTAATTGATTCCCTTACTTCCATTCTTTCTCTGGGCAAATCTAAGACCAAAAAAAACCTGTTGAACACCTAGAATATAATATCACAGAGCCAGAATACAGACACACTCTAAAGTTGCTTTTAAAGATGGGATATCCTAAGAAACTTCATCTACTCCCTTTCAAACCATCCCGGTATCTCAGATATCTCAGTATCTCCTGACTCTATCAGTACCATTAAAAACCACAATGATATCATATAAATATAAGAAATAGAAAAGCCGACCATAGTACTGCTGCTTAATTTTTCTTAGCTGTCATTAAAAACAGAATGAGTCTCAAAGTACCTGAACCCGAATTAAGCCAGTAAGCCCTCTAGCTCCGAGATAAAATTCAAAGTCCACCTTTGGACATAAATCCAGGTAAGATTAGAGTTGCTGGCAAGTATTTCTACTTTAGGTGAAAACTATGTGTTAAAATCTAAATTCCCAGGTAAGCTTATATGTGGCAAGCAGCCACTTGAAAACTACTTTTCTGGGCATACTGTTTTCCTATTTTGAAATCTTCCTGCTGTTGACATTTTGTGAATGAGGAAACTGACCAAGACAGCAGAAAAGAGGCAAACTCAAATTAAAGTGCTTCATCTCAATTGAAGAAGCCAGGCCACACCCACATCAATGCAGAGATGTAAACATGAACATATCCCAAATGTCACTCACCCTTATCCTAAATATCTCAAGCTCTGTCACCAGATACACAGAGGTGTTATTATGCATGAATTATTAACAGCAAAAGGGAGAAAGGTGCCTGGGTGGCTCAGTCTGTTAAGTGTCCAACTCTTGATCTCAGCCCGTGTCTTGATCGTGACATGGTGGTGAGTTCAAGGCCCCCGCTAGGCTCTGCATTGGGTATGAAGCCTACTTGTGAAGAAAAAAAAAAAAGGAGCAATGTACTAGCCTTTGCTTCCACACATACATAGCAGAAAAAATAAGAAAAATAAGACTATGAGAGGTGGGAATAAGCAGGCAAGAGCCAAAACTGACCAAGCCTTTACTTCTTACTATAGGAAAACTTATCTCTATTAAAAATCATTGAGAAATCATATTGTGCTAGGAAACCACAAAATACTTTATTCAATGGAAAACACAGTGTCATTTTGTGATCTGTTCCTCTAGGCCTTGAAAATTGTTGTGGCATTTCCTTATCTCCAGGGTATTCAAAACTCTGAGTTTGAAGACCCTGTAGGAAATCAAAACCATAATAATATGGAGGCAGATGGTTCCTACTGGAGGGCACAAACCAACTCCCATATTCCACAACCAGGGTTACTGAGGCCGAAAGCCATTAGGTGTTACAGATGGAATTGTGACCCCCAAAATTCATACGTTGAAGTCCTAACCCTAGCACCTCAGAATGTGACTGTACTGTAATAAAGGGGGGTTTTGGAGATAATAAGGTAAAGTGAGATAATTAGAGTGGGACTTAATCCAGTATGGCTGGTGTCCTTATGAGGAAAGGAAACTGGCCACAGGTACAGAAGGAAGATGATGTGAACACACAGGGAGGAGACAGCCATCTATAAGCCCAGGAGAAAGGCTTGAAACAGATCCCTCCCTCATGGCTCTTTGAAGGAAGACCCTGATACCTTAACCTCAGACTTCTGGCCTCCAGAACTATGATATAATAAATTTTGTGTTTAAGCCATTCAGCCTGTGGTACTTTGTTACAGGAGCCCTAGAAAGCTACTAGGTGACTTGTCCTATATTGTGTGGTAGGTGATGAAAAACAGAGCCAGAATCCAACTCAGATTTCCAGACTCTACTATCCATGGGGCTTTCCACCTCACACATTCCCTTTCAGTTTAACTCCCTGTTTTTGCTCACGGTCCTCTCCCACTGAAATCTCATACTTATTCAACATGTTAAGGATCATTCTAAACATATACTGTTTATGCTGAACTCTTGTGAGCTAGCCTCCCACATCACCAAGAAGACATGTTCATATAGATGTCTCATGAACTCAGAATGTCTAAAACCCAAACCTATTACCCTCCAGAGTTAGTAGGGCACCGTTTCAGAATCTGAGAAAGTCTAGGAACAAGATCCAACTCCTTGGACAAAGGCATCTAATCTCTATGCTTCACTTCCATACTTAAATCAGATCCTATGAACAGTATAAACACTATCCAAAAACACTTTAAAGGGCTTATGTGAAGATTACATTACATAATAGCCCTTCCAAATTATAAAGTGTTAAAAGCAACAATTTCTCTCTCTGGAAACTTTTTTTTTCACTCATGCAAACTCAAATCGATTTATGTTTCCATCTCAAATAATCTATACCCATAGTTCATCTTGCTCTGGCATTTCTTTCTCTACAAATAATTTTTTGTCACCACTTTCTAA
Source organism: Suricata suricatta (assembly GCF_006229205.1). NCBI lineage: Eukaryota > Metazoa > Chordata > Mammalia > Carnivora > Herpestidae > Suricata > Suricata suricatta. The sequence goes on along the minus strand of NC_043701.1, from coordinate 77,225,457 downwards.
TAAATCCTGATCTTCATAATTTCAAATCTGCACAACTTTGAATGGTTTATTTATCAGCTTCCAGGTTCCTCCTCACCTATATCGTATCCTAATATCAAATTTATCTTCCTAATACACTTAGGGCAAAAGGCTTCAGAGGCTCTCTAATCCAAAAAACAAGGTCCCAGCTACAGAGCCCCCTGCATTTTATGGCACAGGAGCTTCCCTGGGCCAGTTCCAAGCTTATTTTGGGATACCTAGCACCAACAGCAAGGGCAACTTGGTAAATTCTAGTGTGTGCCCCACTTGCTAGGGAGCATGTCGGCTGCCCAGTTTCATTTTCCTCCAGCCACTTTCTTGGCCCAGCATCTCTCTGCCCCCTTCCTACTTCCTAACAGTTAAGGTCTACCATAGTTAAATAGTACTTCACCTTGCCTCCCTCCAGAGGTAGATGGGAACCATTGTGCATCTCAGATAGACCTAACATGCTCTTTAGATAACAAATATTTTATAAAGATGCCTCTACAACTAGGAAATGAGATTCATAGATAATAGGACCTGCACACACACATAATGTTAATATTTACACACAAAATTTCTAATATACATAAAGATATACCCTATATGTAACTAGAATGCAAAAAGAGAAACAAAAACTAATTTATAATAATGTATTAAAATACATAAATAGTCAGGCATGACTATACTATAAAACATTATGAAGGGTGGTGCTCATATCTATATATAGAATCAGCAGGAATACAACCAATACAAATGCAGGCTGATCAAGAGTGTGACATTGGTGACTTAAATAACACAAGCAGTATTGCCATATTTACATACTTTTTCAAAATGGTGAATAAGTTTTAATACAAAACAAAACTAAATACCATTTGTTTTTAAACAAAATAAAATACCATATTCCTTTGATTTACACTGTAGTTATATTCCTGTAAATTTTGGCACATATTAAATGTGTACAGAACATAGTTCGTGTTTACCTGTGAAATAGTTGTGTTATAGCCTTAGACATATAAAGACAGATTTTTCACCTGCATGAATGCTCGGCAGGACATTTAAAAGGGTAAATGAGACTTGAGTCAACAGCAGAGGATGACAGACTCTGTAGAGGGCCAGACAGTATGTGCTTTAGGTTTTGTGAATCATACACTCTGTTACAAATCACTTGATTCTAAGAAAGCAGATGAAGACAATACATAAATGGGAATGTTATATTCAAATAAAACTTTATTTACAAAAACGGGCAGTGGGCCTCACACTGCACTATGCCTATCGCTGTATTAGAGGGTCCATATATTGCAGAATGCCCAGTTCCTATCCCCTAAATGCCAGGTGCGCTATCCAATGACTGTGACGACAAAAACATCTCCTAAGGAGCAATAACCACGCCAACCCCCAGATGAGAACTCTTGACCTAACTATTCCCAATCACTGTGTCTGGCAAAGGCATTGAGTGTTCTGGAGTCAGCTCCCTTTCTATAACTGTCTGGAATGCAACTTCTCCTAAATCTACTCTTCACTATTTATCTCTCTTATGCCTAGTTCAAGGCCCACTTGACACCTTACCTCACTTGACTAATGGAGGAATTTCTTTAGGACTCATAATCTTTCAAAAATAATTTGGCATTGATATTCCACATCATATTATTTCTCAACTTATGTATTATCTATATGCTCTGTCTCCCACCTGGAAGGCAGATGCCTTGAGGGTAGAGGCTATGTATAACGCTCTCATATTTGTAGACTGTAGCTCAATGATTTTCCTTAAGTCATACAATAAATGCAATGATTACTAGGCCAGATGTTGAGGATATAGCAGTGAGCAATCAGACATAGTCCCTGCTTTCACTAATTATCAAATACTAGTAGAAAGGAGTAAAAATAATTAATTTCATATTGCAATAAGAACTATAAAGAAAGTAAATACATGGTCACATGTTGAGTAAAGAAAGCTAACATGATGGTCAACTGCCATTTTAGATAGGATGGCCAAAGGGAATTTCTCTGAAAAGACATTCCAGAAGACACCAGACACATGAGAAGAGCCAGGAAAGAGCATTCCAACCACGAAATCTTGTGGCAAGTTTGAGGAAAATATGGGTCATACAGTGTTTGAAACTGAAGTTTTTAGATAAGGAGTGGCATCATAAAAGGATTTCACTTTTTGAAAAGATTATACTGGTTACAGGGCAGATAAGAGATAGCAGGAAGAGAAGAGAATAAGGGTAGAGCACAGTTAAGAAGCTACTGCAGAGGACTAAAACTGGAACTGATGATATGCCCAGGACTGGAGGTAGCAGTAAAAAAGAGAAAGTAGGGGTGCCTAGGTGGCTCAGGTGGCTAAGCGTCTGACTCTTGATCATGGCTCAGGTCATGATCTCATGGTTCACAAGTTCAAGTACTGTATTAGGTTCTGTCTTTCCCTCTCTCTGTCCCTCCCCTGGTGTCTGTCTCTCAAAATAAATAATTAATAAACAAACTTTTAAAAAAGGGAGACAGTAGACAGATTTGAGACATCATTTAGTGATGTAACTTAGAAAGTTCTCGGACTAGCTCTGGGGAGGAAGCTCACTGGGTAGTGCCATTAATAATATGGAGAGAAAAATGGTTGGAGTTATGGTGCGGGTCCAGGAGTTCCATTTAGATGTGTTAACTTTGAGGTCACTGCTATTCAGTTGTTGATTTCTAAACATTGATCCAGCTTTGCATTCTTGGAATAGACTCACCTAGTAGTGATATATTATCTTTCTCATATATTATTGGGTTCAAGAGGAAATGTCAGTTAGGCAGATGGATATTAGAGAATAGAGACAGAGACAGAGACAGGGTCCTAACTAAAGAGAGGCATGTATAAGACATTAGACATTAGACATTCTAGTTGCTATTTAAACTCATGAAATAAATAAAATCACACGGGAAAGAATGTAGCTTACAGAAAAGAAGGCCACTTTCCTGTTCTAAGACACCCTAATATTTAGAGAAGGAGCCAGCACAAGTGAAAGAGAGAAAGCTCCCTATTTGAAAAATCTGGTTTCACAGAAGAGAATGTTCTAATCATGTACAATCTGCTAAAAGGTTGGGTAAAATCAGAGAAATGTCTGTTTGATCTGGCAACAGTAGCTCATTGATGAGCTTTATAGGAACATTTTCTGTTAAGTAGGAATGATGGAAACCAAATCCTAGTGGTATGAAAAGCAGAATGTGAGGCAAAAGAGTGAAAACAGAGAAAGAAGGCCTCTCAAAAATAAATGTAAATCATCATGATAGTTGTGAGAAACAAATCAGACCAGTGACAGATCACATTTAATTAATCAATATCTTAATAATACTACTGTAGTAAATATATTTTATTTAAAATAAAAATTATTTAAAATAAATTAAAGAATTTATTTATTGCAATAAATCACCCATAGTTATCTTGTGGACCAACTATAATTCCTTCAATACAAAAAATAAAATGAACTCATGCTGGGATAATTTGTACTTTTAAAAACATAATGGAGTTAGTATAGTGCTAAGTGAAATAAGTCAGTCAGAGAAAGACAAATACCATATGATTTCACTAATTTTTGGAATTTAAGAAAGAAAATGAACAAAGAAAAACAAAGCAACCCAAAAAACAGACTCTTACCTATAGAGAACAAACTCATGGCTACCAGAAGGGAGGTAAATGGGAGGGATGGGTGAAATAGCTACAGGAAGAGGATTAAGAGCACACTTATCACGATGAACACTGAATAATGTACAGAATTGTTGGATCACTATATAGTACATATGAAACTAATATAACACTATGTTAGCTATACTGGAATCAAAAAATTTTTTAAACATAGCGGAGGTAAAGTTACTAATAACCAAAAGTCCTGCAACTGAACTGAAAAGTTTCCACCAATAAAAAGATATTCTATTCTCTTGAGAGTAGAGAACCTATGTACAAAATATAAAGCAATTTTATTTCATAAAAATTAAAAATGTATATGTAACAGATTAGATAATAAATGGAATTTTTAGAAAAATGACAAAGAAAATATTACAAGATATATGAAGCTACTATATAAAGAGTATCTATAAATCAATAAGAAAACCAATTGAAAATATAACAAAGGACAGGAACAAAGAAATCAAGAAAGAAGAAATACAAATGACTAATAAGACAGCATGGGCCCACCATTTGTAAGAACTTTTCATAAAAGTCATGAATATAAAGTAATGCTAGATTAATCAATGTGTACTTTAGAAACCCTGCAAACAAAACCAGGCATAGAAAATTCCTCAGTCAGGTATAGTCTCACCATAAATACAAAGCAGGAGGTTTCTTCCCCCTCATTTGAGTATACACGAGGACTCTCTTATTTTATTTAACATGACTTGATATGATTGCAGGAGGTGTTGATTTTTAAACTTCAGTTTCTACATTCCAATGAGATACAACCATATGATTTACAAACTCAGCATATCTAGAAGCGAGTAATATTTAAACTGCTATAGGCATCATGTAAACACAAAAGCAAAGAGAAAGAAAAAGTGCCTACCTTCCCTGATAGCTGTAAAAGGTGTACCTTCTTCTTCTTGCAGCCTGATCACCTTCAGGGCTACCAACTTCCCATTTACTCTGGCAGAAACAAAAGAAAAGATGAGAAGCAAATCCATGAAAATATGTTCTCGTTATGGCTCTAATTTCCTTACAATTTATATTTTATGCATTTTTGCATTGAAAATGTCAGTGACTCAATTATGCCACCATAACAAGATTAATTTCAGTAAGGCTGGGAATTTTATATCATCATCATAAATATTCATACCTAAAATATTCACTCTTTCATCGTCCTAGATTTAACCAGTTTTCTGTGATTCACTCTATGTTTCTTCCAGAATGAAACAAGTGCTTATCAAAATCATCATGCTTGATCAATTATTCTCAGGTTAATTAAAAATCAAGGAGTCAAAATAACTCTCTCCCTTAGTTTTTCCAATAGTTCCTTTGTTTCCTAGGCTGAAATGTCTTCATCTTCAGTCTTAAGCTGAGGTCATTCAATCCCCAAGGTCAGAAACTCCACACTCAGGCTTCCCTCCTCACTCCCCACTTCCCTTCTCTCTCTCGATATCACCCATTCCTCCCTTTCTCATTTTTTTTTACTACAGCCTCCTAAAATTATATTTGGTCTGATGTGTCTTATGATACACACAGTATATCATCAAAATAAAAGTTATGAATATTTTACTATTATAAGATTACACAAGACTTATCCAAAACAGATGGTTCTTCCAGACACATTCTAAATATGTAGTGGCTCTAATTAAAAGTAAGAATCCGCTAGGCAGATAACTTTTTTGTCTACACAACTCTGTTAACCAAAGCAGGACCATGTGTACCGGTCTTCTAGTTGAATGCTCTACTTACTACTTTACTAGGCCTGCAGCATACTTGGTTAGTAAGAATCGGGCAAATAAGCACACATTTAAAGTGTGAAAGCTCCAAAACAGCATTTGATGAAAAGTAAATCTCCCTGCTCCATATTCCTTCAGTCACCCAGCTCCCATCATCTGAGGTCACCAGCTCCGGTGTTCTTATATACTTACACACACACGCGCGCACACACACACACACGCGCGCGCGCGCACACACACACACACACACAGCAGAATACCATACAAAGTACTGTATATTGTTTTTAATAAATTTTGTGACTTACTCATAAATTCATAGAGAAAATTTTCTCCTGCACATCATCTTTTGAACCTGGATAGTATAAATATAGTATATTTTATTTAATCCCAGTCTTCTACAGATGGTCATTTAGCATGTTCCCAACTTCTGCCAAAACAATGATGGCAATAAATATTCTTGGACATGTAATTTCATCCACATAAAAATATATCTCTAAGATAAATTCCTAAAAGTGGAATTGCAAGATGGAAGTGTAGGTCTAAATTCTAAAGTGTAGGTCTAAATATCTAGATTCTAATTCTGACGAATATTGGGAAATTATCCTATGCGCTCTATCAACTTACCCTTCCAATAGCAAATGATAGGAGCACCAGTTACCCCTTGACCTGTACTATGTTACCAACCACTGACTCTGCCAATCTGATAGATAAAAATGGTTTCTCACTGCCATTTAAATTGAAACATAAAATCTTCAGAGCTTATGGAACCAGAAAACAAGAACTCATGTGGTCCAGAGAATCCAGTGCCTAAGTCTGAAATAAAGAATGTGAATGTCTCCTTTTTAAGAACTGCATCCAATTGGTCTGTTTTTGCTCCAAAAACTGGTACAGACACAAAACTTGGAAGTCCAAGGAATTTATCACAGCCAGCCATCCTAGTGGCATTCCTTGTCCAAGATTATTGAAATACATTATTGGTTACAGTCATGGGATAAGGAGATCTGATTATAAAGCTCGGCAGTGTGCCATCTTCTCAAGGTTAAGAGCTGTGCTTATTTTCCCTCATCTTTCAGCTGCGATGAGAGGCCAACTGCTTTCTGCTCTGCATCCCTTCTCTCTCCGTACATTACCTGGATTTCTCCAATCCTGACTGTGCTCCAGGTACCCAGGTGCAGGCCCCAAACTGCTAGGCATGGAGTTCAACTGGAGTCTGGACCTTGTGCTCTCACTTTGTCCTTCATGACTAAGGGGGCCCTTGGCGGGGCTGGAGGCTGGGATGCAGTCCGTGCTGACATCTGCACAGATTTTTCTCAGCCCCGTTGAGCTCATCACTGGCTCCTCGGGGGAGGCAGTAACTGATTCCAGGAACTGCTTGGAACTTTCCCCTCATTTATAGATATTTTCCCCTCACCCATAAAAAGAAATACATACAACCTTCTTTCCACAAAGCTTTTCCATTTCCCTTGAGATCATTAACTTATATGCACCATGAACCGAACTCTAGAATACAGGGAATTCATATTTTTGAAGGTTATATACTTAAAATATTCTCAGACTATGAAACAATAATTCATTTCTTTATGATACACTGAAAGGAGATAAACCTTCAACTGAACCAATACTTTTTCATTAAATGCAATCAGAGATAGAACACCTTTAAGTAATATCATAGAGTAATATGTATTATTTTTGTGGTGAAAAAATTTTTGAACATATTTACTATGATAACTGCATAAAAATACAAAATCCACATTAATGGAATTTAGATTCTAAAGCAAAATTCTCCATGAACTGAAAATCCATGCATTAATTTCTTATAGTTATGATAACCATAACAGTTAAGAACATTGAGTTTTATACATTACATCACATAACACTAAAAATCCCTGAAAGCTTATAGTAGGCAATTAACTCCAGACACGAAGGAATAGTTTTCTATTTTGTTAACTGTTACATGTCCAGTGCCTAAAACCGCTTGGTATAGGGTAGACTCTCAAAAACTTTCATTGAATGAATATTAGTAATATTAATATACTGATAATTCAAAGAATAAAGAATAATAATTATTGCTTTTAAAAGTTTCAGAAATCTCAAATTTCAATAAAGTTTTCAGTATCTTCTTTCATGTTTGGTTTAAGCATTTTCTTTTTTCAAATTAAATGTGTAGTCTCCTTGATTTTGATGCATAGGGATATGACAAGTTTTCGTTTCCCTGAAGTTTGAGTTTATAGAATGCCTTGTTAGTTAATCCTTTTGCCCTTTGCACCCAACAGCCATGTTTCAAAACCCCACCATCCTTAAATAGTCTGAGCCGCGACCACTCACCAAGTATTTCCCTCTCCTTCAGCTGCGTGAGCGGTCTCCCATTAGGAATCACATTGATTATCAAATCGCTCTTCAATCTTAGAGTCATTGTGACTTTCTCTGTTCTTAGTTTTTCTCTACATGTCTGGACACTTACCAACCACTGAATCCCTCAGCACTAAAGCCTAGTAAAAACATTACGTCACTGACTCCACCATGGAAAAAGATATTTTGGGGGAAAAAAATAACATTACCAACTTTCTGATGTTTACCTCTCATGCATTATTTTTAAACTTCAGCATATAGTCTAACATACTTGAAATTCCAAGTTATTAACTCTAACAAAATGTCATTTTTTAAAGATATCAAAAGAAAACACTTGTTATTCATGGAAATAACATAGAAAAGAGCACGTTTGTATCTAATAACTACCTTGTGTAGTTTAAACTATTTTATTAAAGATTCAAAACATATTCTTTAAACACTGATTTAAGTTCTATAGAATAATTACAAAACTCCAATTGAATCAATAAATTAAAGCTGTTTACAGGAAAACATTGAAGATTCCTCTTTAACAAGTCTCATTAATTAAATCAAAAGCTAATGAATAGAAGGCAATCAAGGCTTGATTGGCAATGGAGACATTAATTCAGGTGAATAACACAGTAAAAAAAAATCTTAAATTATGTTAATAACACTACATTCTATTGGAGATCCTACCAGGTTTCACCTAGTTGTCCTGAGCTATTTAAGGAGCTATTTTACTTTCAGAGATTCCTTACAATTCTCCAATTTTTCCAACAACTGCTTGGCCTCCCTGTGAGGGTGACTTCAGGGACAAGGATGAGTGACTCACTGCTTTAGTCTGCCCGTCACAAGGGAAGAACTGTCAAGTGCAGGATAAGGAAGAGCCAGGGAAATTCCCAAGCATAGAGCCATCCACACACAAAACAGGGGATACTGGGTGTCCTGGCAGAGCCCTGTGGAAGCGGATCCTGCTTTCAACCATCTCTAACCACAAATCCAAATCTCTACTGACTTCAGAAACTCTGTCCACAGTTCTGTATGCCCTAAGTTTGTAAATAACAAAAATCTCTTCTGAGAGTAAAACAAGATCTAAGAATGCTGAAGAAGGAGCACAGCCTATTCATTTTTTCATGCATTTGTTCATTTGTTCATTCAACACCAGTGAAACCTATACAGGAAAATGCCCCCCCCCCCGACTTAGGGTAAAATTTCCAGGTTCAAAAGGTGATGTGCAAAAAGAATTTCCTTATGAGCAAAAATTCTCAAAGGAAAGCCCAAAGGTTTTCTATTCCATTAGTTACCTCATATTCATAGAATAATTTAGTACAGCAAAACAAAATTACAAATATTATCTAGGTCATCTTTGAAAAGAGTGTCCGTGTGCTAACACCTAGAAGAAATTATGTCTAGAGGATACAAAGGAAATTAAGGCAATATACCTAAAAGAAATTTAATATACTCTGGAAAATTTAATATATTCTGCCTCTCTTCCATTATGACTTTGTCTCAAGAGAAACTGCTAGGAAATAATACCAAACATAGACAGATATAATGCTTGCCTCCTTACTATATTCATCTAGAAGCAACAGAAGGCAATGTGGATACTACTCAGGAAGTGAGAGTGGCAAGCTAGAGTGTATCAAGGACAAAATATTGGGCTGAATTTATAAATTTTCAGCAAAGTCATTAAAAATATTTTAAAGGTACTATTAATAGTGCTTCTTTTATTAATTCCCTCTTTAAGACACTGATTAAAATGCTGACTATACTGTACTACAGTTATACTTCAAAAATTTACAACTTAACTAAATACTTGGTCTTGCTATCTCCATATAAATTCAATTTTTTATCAGGTATAAATGAGAAATAATCTCAATACCATTAAACCTTTGCAATTCTGCCATATCCTGAAAGTGCTATTTACTATGTTTTACTCTGGAAAAATAAATGAGCATTTCAAGGTAAATTCTCAGGAATTACAGCTAATCCTAATCTTTATCAAAATAATAGAGAGAAGAGGAAGACTAATGCTATTTCTGTTAAATTAATTTCTTTTTCTAATATAATCCAAAGATAGGGCTCCTGGGTGGCTCAGTCGGTTAAGCGTCCAACTTCGGCTCATGTCATGATCTCATGGTTTGTGGGTTCGAGCCCCACATTGGGCTCTGTGCTGACAGCTAACTCAGAGCCTGGAGTCTGTCTTTGGATTCTGTGTCTCCCTCTCTCTCGGGCCCTCCCTGCCCACGCGCGCTCGCTCTCGCTCGCTCGCTCGCTCGCTCTCTCTCTCTCTCTCTCACTCAAAAATAAACAAAACATTAAAAATAAAAATAAAATCCGAAGATGAAAAAGAGAATGGTATAACGGCTATTTATTAGAATGACACCAATGATGCCAAAGGTCTGAGTATTTAATGCGATGAGAAAAGGGTCTGTTCAATCAACAGTTATAATCTTTTATAAAAGAGTGATTGGTACTAAAGCATAATTCATCATTACCAATGTTTAATCAACTGTACAAACACATGATACTTTGGACCAAATTTAGAGTGACATATCCTGTTCATGGGAGAAAACAGAATAATTACATTTCAACAATTTTAAATCCGCCAACTCTCCACCTTTCCAAAAATAAAATCTGTCAACAAAGGATTTGAGAGTCATTACCTTACAAGCAGAAGTGACCTGAATAATCATTCAGGTTCCCAAGCAAAAGGATCCTCCCTGATCTGACTGTATCTCCTCGTCCACACTCCCTAAAACAAAGCAACCCCCCAAAAGACTGGATGAAACACACCTCCCCTAATACACCCCCAATTTTTTAGTTCTTAGGTTGAGCCAAAAGTTGCTTCCTATAACTTCCTCTCCCTGATTTAAGTTCTGAAACAAAAACTAAGCTAAATGCTCTTCCATAACAATTAATTGATGTAACTAAAACTTAATTTAGTTTTAATATCCTGCCCCTAAATAAATAATGATTCTGGGCTTAGGATAAAGGATGAACAACACAGACATGATCCCTGCACTTAGGTCCTACCAAGGAGATAGACATAAAGTGTCAAAGAGAAGCAGGAAGGTCTCACCCGTCAGAAATGGAACAATTTAATCAACTAATATCTGTGATTGAATGCTATCAAATAGGTTTAAATCAGTAAATTTATAATGAGACAAAAAAAAGAAACCATAGGAGTCCTTGGAGGATACTGCAAAACCATATCATATATTCAAAACTGTTGAAGAAAATGTATCAAGCATTTGCCTTCCCTTTTCATATATGCTGCTCTTCAATCTCACCAGATAATTGATAAGTGAAAGTTTCTGTTTATAGATGCACTGCATATAACAAATGAAGAATGACAGAATTTGAACAACATCATTCTTTTTTTTTTTAGGTTCATTTATTTATCTTTGGGGTGGGGGAGCAGAGAGGGAGAGAAAGAAACCCAAGCAGGCTCCACAGTGTCAGCATAGAGCCTGATGCAGGGCTTGAATCCACGAACTGTGAGATCATGACTTGAGACAAAATCAAGAGTCAGATACTTAATCAACTGAGCCACCTAGGTACCCCTTAAATAACACCATTCTTAACCATACTTACTTAATGGATTATTAATGGTTGCTAAAAACACAAAAAGAGGCTACCAGATAGGATACACCTCCCGATGGAAGCACTCATTCCCGTCATGGACCAAATCCCACCTGAATGTGACCGAACCGCAATCTACTTATTTTAGGAGATCATGTAACAAGTTAAATGATACCATTGGGATACAATCAGAAAAATCTAGAATATAGGCAATTCTAAAGGAAAAATGAACCTGTCACTTCAACAAATAAATCTCAAGGGGAGGAACCATAGACTAAGAGAGATGGAACCGAATGAAAGCTCAGAGGCATAGAACATGAAGTGTTAAACAAAAACTTAGAAGTGACTGGAGCTGGTTAGGTAGGCACCTAGAAAGAGGGACAGAAAAGCAAGATTCCGGAGGTCCTTCAGAGCCACAGAAAAGATTGATTAAAAAAGGGGCGGGGGTGTGCCTCAGTGGCTCAGTCAGTTAAGTGTCCAGCTTTTAATTTCAGCTCAGGTAATGATCTTATGGTTCATGGGATCAAGCCCTGTGTCAGGCTCTGTGTTGACAGTGCAGACCCTGCTTGGGATTCTCTTCCTTTCTCTCTGCCCCTGACTTGATCACACTCTAAATAAATAAATAAACTTTTAAAAACAAACAAACAAACAAACCAAAAACACTGGGGAGGTCTAAAGAAAAATGTTATAATTATAAATGTTATAAATGAATAAACAAAGTGTCTGCAGCTCACTCACTATGGTGTAGAGGGTGGCCTGAAGGAACACAGCAGTGGGAGCAGGGAGGGACTTCAGGTTGTTGCAGTGGTCCCAGGGAAAGATTGTGGCCACCAAAAACCAGTGTATTGGCAAGAGGAACAGGAAAAAGGAAAATGATACTCATTTAACTTGTCAGGATAAGTGACATTGGGCATAGGGAGTGGTGCAAAGGATGATTCCAGATGTTCTGACTTCAGTGTCTGGGGTGTATACAGGTACTATTTACTGAATTGAGGGAAACAAAAGAAGAGGAGATTTAAAAAAAATTTTTTTTTACTATTTTTATTTATTTTAGAGAAACAGCATGAACAGGGGAGGGTCATAGAGAGAGGAACACACAGAATATGAAAACAGCTCCAGGTTCTGAGCTAGCAGTCAGCACAGAGCCCGATGTGGGGCTCGAACCCATGCACCGTGGGATCATGACCTGAGCCAAAGTAGGATGCTTAACCAACTGAGCCACCCAGGCATCCCGAAGAGGAGATTAAAACAGAGTACCAGAGTCCTGTCTCTGAGGAGCTTAGTCTGGGAGGGTCCCCAGTGGAGACACACAGTAAACACTGGTATGTGTGAATCTGGATCTCAACGAGATAATCTAGACTAGACATAAATATTTGTGAGTCATTTGGAGGACTTCAAGAGACGTAATAACCACAAGAAACAGCCAGTTTTCTATTGAAGCAGGGGTTAAGGAAAGCTTCAGAAAAAGATAAAGAATATGTCTATTGATCATAGGACAAGGTTCCAGATCTAAAAAAAGAGAAGGATCCCAAAGGACAGGGGAAAGGGACAGTGTAAAAGATAAAGTGAAAAATATGAGGGGTGAGGTCAGAGAGAGAGCAGGTGATGGAGTTTACACCTTGGGTAGTGCCCATAGAAAGCAGTGATGTGAGCACAGGAGATGCCTTCTGACAGTCCCTTGGAAGCAGGTGGATTGGGGGCTGCTCTGGCTGCCCCTCCGCATAGCTGCCCCTCAGCGTTAGGCAGCACATGGCGGGGGCTGGGGCCAGCCTCAAAGTTGTGTGGAAATTAAGGCACGGGTTCTAATACTGGCTGCATACTAGAATCAACTGGGCAGCTTTGAAACATATCTATGCCTGGCCCCAACCCTTGACTTATTTGAGGGCAGGGTGAGGTCCTAACATCTGTATTTTTAAAAACACTCTTGGGTGCTGAGAAGCACTCTGTTAAGCCTTCAGGTTCCTACATCAACTTCTCATTGCCTCTCTTCCTTCGTCTGTTCTCAAACACTCTGAAGTCTTCTTTTTCACAATAAGCATTAAAAAAATACTCAGCTCTTTGAAATAGCTGTATAGCCCTCACAGACTTGGTTGCAAGCCTGTGAGGAGTCTCAGCTGATTTAGCCCCTTTTGAAATGTGGCCGCCAGGATGGACACGCTACCAGATGTGGTCTGCTAAAGTGCTGAGTGGACTGGGCTGGTACCCTGTGCCGTTCCACAAACTGAACGGCCTTGTGTTACTTTGGCCTAAGCATGTTCTAAACTAGGAGAGTCACAAAGAGTTGTAAACTCGTATTAATCTTGCCAACAACTAAAACCCCTGAGTTTTCATGCACCCTGAAATCACACCATTTCTAACTTGCCCTGCACCTCATTATTCACTTTTTAACATGATTTCAGGAGCTTGATTTACCCCTAATCAAATTCCAACTTGTCAGCAGCAACCAACTGCTCATGCCTCTCATGTATGCTCTAAATTCTAATCCTGCTTTTGATGGGCACTGGCTGCCCTGCTTTCTCTGTGCCCTAATCCGCAGTAGGAATGAGAACACTGAATACAATGATATCCAAGGCAGTGAGTGTCCTTTGACACCACACTCTTGACCCTCATCCCATCTACCTTTCTAGGGACACTGCTTCATTAATTGTCTTCTCTTTCTTCCTCTTTCTCTCTCTCCTCCCTCTTCTTTTCACTTCCAATCTCTTCAATGCATCCAATCCTTCCTTTCCCATGTCCCAGACAACTGCACTGATCATCTCCCTCTACCACTGGACTGTGCTAGAATATGTGCATCTGGCAACAAGTAGGGCTCAGTGGTGAACAAATAAGTCAACTTCTTATTATGGAAAAGAGGTATTAGAAACTCTACTACTCTTAGGTATCTTTAACCAGCCTGTTTTAAACCCACCACCAGCAAGAGCATAGCCATCAACTGCCTGTCACACTCTTACCTATCAGAATATAAATAGCCACATTTACCCACATTTGAAAAACAAACAAATATACAATAATCTATAGGATGTTACTGCTCCACCATCTTAACAATCTTATCAGTAAAGGAATTAAAGTTATTTAGGTATAACACAATTTTTAAGAACCCTAAAATCACTATTCTGCTTTCCGACTACTCAGAAGTCATCTATGTGATAATCTGTCCTAAAATATTAAATCTGAGAAGGGGTAATGAGACGAGGATGCGGGAAGAAGGTCACACCATTTCCCCTGGATCTGATTCATAGAATCCATCATCTTTAGTGAGTATGTGGACATCTCCAGGATGCTGATACCTCTACGGCTTTTCATAGCTCCTCAAGGATGATGGACAGTGATGAAACAGTCTCAACAACCAATTTCTTTAAAATCCAGTGCAAAAATCATATCAAGTCTTAAATCAGAACTCCTTAGAGAACCATAGTAGTATCAAACTTCCCAAGACACTTGATAATTTAATTCAGTCCTCTATCTTTTCCATATCTTGGTGCCAAGAGCTAACTCACCTTGGTAGCAGTGATGTATGCAAAACAGGTGATGAGTAACTGCACTGTTCTTACTGCTTTTTACCCCGGGGACTGGTGTCTTCTTTTGTCAACTTTAAACCTCACCCCTTCCTGCGTTTCTGATGCTTCCTCGCCTTCCCTTACTGAGCTGCACCGAACTGTGGAGATGTGGTCTCTGTGGGTTCAGTTTTGAGAGACTCTAAACATCCCTTTTGATACATTAACTTTTCAGAGTCCTAGGGCAATGGACTGTACACTTCTCCATAATTTTCTGGAATAACTCCAGACATAAAGAACCATTTTGGAGAGAGCGAAAAGTCACATACATGCAGCCTTTAAGGAGACTGCCAGCCAGAGAAGAAATAAGACGGTATCAAGCAACTAAAATGCAAGATGAACAAAGGTAAGTTGCTTTTATAAAAAAGACAAAAAGTAAGGTAAAGAGATAAAAAAACAAGAAGTGAAGAACTGTCGACATATGAAAAAAATAAAAAGGGTGCAAAGCACAGCAAAGACGCCCAGAACACCAACAGACGTACAGGGAGTTGGTTACACATACTGTCACATTATACTAGAGAGGGACACGTTTATTTGGTGAGATGGGAGGGCTTCATACGAACATAAATGAGAAAAATGTAGTTCAGTATGAGGTTTTAGAACGTGATTTTTCACATATGAGAGATTTAAAATTTACATGTTCATTAGTCCTACAAATTTGTCTCCATAACACCCACCAATTTATCTCCCTAAACACGCAACACCCATATGTGCTCATACACATGGAAACCTAAGGAGGAAGGGATGGTGTGGAGGCAGACACAAGAAATTGTTGGCTTGTTCCCTGCCTTTCCCTAGTCCCACCTTCGAGCACACTTGTTTGGGGAAACATATTGCTGTGGTCTTTGAAAAGGCTGCATTTTACATTTCTAGAGAAATCAGATTTTCTCCATCTGAGGTCAAGTTGCCACTTCAAACAGATTTTTATCTTCAGAAGCTTTTTTTCCCATGGAAAATGCTTCAAAAAAGCAGAAAAGAAACGGATATACTTTTTGATAATATCATCTTTCCCTATCTTGCATTACTTATTATTTTGTAGCTTACGCTTACAGCATTTCACACTATATCTAAATATAAAAAGTCAAATCCACTCATTCGTAACTTTCTTTTAAAAAAAGTCTAGCTACAGCACCACCATTAGAGTGAGTCATTACATGAGCTGGGATTAAAGAAGAGGATAAAGTCTGTGGCTCAACCTTAGAGCACGTCAAGCTTCCCAGTTCAAAGATATGTTTACACCATGATGTTCCCATTTTTCTATCAGAGTCAGAAATGTTCGCCATTCTCCAGCTGAGGCACACCTGTTCAGCAGCGTGAGAGAGGTCAAGCTTCCACTCTCACAAAAAAAAAAAAAAAGCATCTCCAAAAAAGTTAAATGAGATCCACCAAAAATCACATCACTGATTTACCACAAGGCTTTACGGAATCCCCAAATACTCATTGCCAAGTAGTGTTAACAACAGAGACCTTGCATTTTCCATCCAAATATAGCCATATGAAATGAAACGAAGTTTGGAACAGAAGGATAAAACAAAACAGCCTTGGAGAGCCTTAAGGCAGGGGTATTCAGAGTTCAGTCTATTTCTACCCATTCTAACACACACACACACACACACACACACACACACACACACACACACACACATCTAGTTTACGTTACAACCAGCATAGCAAGCTAGTATTTTCGTTTTTTGGTTTGGCTGCCAGACCTATAGAGAACCAACAAATATAAAAAAGAGTAACTTGGGAGGCGCCTGGGTGGCTCAATCGGTTAAGTGTCCAACTTCGGCTCAGGTCATGATCTCATGGTTTGTGGGTTCGAGCTCTGCGTTGGGCTCTGTGCTGACAGATCAGAGCCTGGAGCCTGCTTTGGATTCTGTGTCACCCTCTCTCTCTCTCTCTCTCTCTCTCTCTCTCTCTCTCTCTCTGCCCGTCCTCTGCTCACACACACACACACACACTCTCTATCTCTAATAAATAAACACTAAAAAAACTTTTTTAAAGGGTAACATGGTTAAAGGACTAAGATTTAAATCAACAGGATTATGAATAATTTTTATTTTCTCCATAAAAATGTATTACTGTCATAATTATATAGAAAATATTTCACTGTTAAATACCTTTAAGATGAAATTTTAAAACAATATCAAGCAAAGTCAAATTTATTTAGTTTGAACGAAGTCTTTTATGACAAAAAGGACCGGAGAAACTAGAAAACAATGCTTAGGCATCATGAATTACTGCATCTAAAAGACTATTCTAAAAATAAAAGTGGCACTAAAATGGACTGCTTTACAGGCAAGCAGGATGTCAAAGTAAAAAATGATTCAATTAAACATACAGTTGAAAACAATCTACCAATACATATTGAGGATCAGAGTTTATGTTAATTCATGCATTACTAAAGAGCTGATTAGATAAAAAAAAGACATTTATAAAAATTATATATAACTGATATAATAAGATCTATGCTAGTCTTTCTTCTAAAACCTAGCAACAGAGCCAGAGTACAAGTTAGCCTGATCTGGAATCAAGTGGTTTTATACACAGCCAGTAAATTTAAAATCAAAATAGATGTCTTTAAGCCAAAAACGGCATTTGTATTGAATATCACTATTATTAAAGTACCTATACTGGGACAGGCCCTGGGCCAAGGACTTTATTTACACTGTCTCACTAAATCCCTATAACAAATTTGCATGATAGATACTATTGTTATTTCCACTTTATAAAGAAACTGAGGCCCAATTTTCCATCACACAACCAGAAAAGGCAGCATCAGGATTTTCAGGAAGTCAAACTTCAGAACCCTACTCATAAACTCTCCGTGGGAGAGCAATAATTATAGTGGGAACCACACTCTCATACTACCCCTTCATTCAACAAAGACGCTCTGCTTACATCAGTATACTGTTTTTCAATTACTTCTGATTTCATTATTTACTGTCAAAGCAATGTCACTATTCTTTGTTTATTCTAATATTTTTACAAACTTCAAAATAGATCAATATATGTGAGAATGGCATTAATAAGTCTTATCTTAATTGTAAAAGTAACATGTTTAGGGCAGAATGGTTGGCAAATACAGAAAACACTTTATGTCGACAATAATCCCATTGTACTCAGAGGTAAATTTTTCAAAATGTATGTGGATCTTCTAGACTTTTCTTCTGTGTGTAGATTTTTTTAATGGCACCCCACCACTTTTATATTTGGTCATTTACTTTTTTGCTGTGGTTTAATAATATATCTTTTATTGGATGAGCTGAAATAAAAATCCAGGAAGCCGCATGTTCAAACAAGCTCACACTTTCCTATTAAGGAAAATGGCTCCAGTAACTCCTTTCTTTCATAAATTTCCATCACTTTCATTTTGATTTATTAGTGAAAGCAACCACACTGGACAAGCAATAGAGATCTGACCGAGGAAGCAAGTATGGGCCTGATGACCACATGGAGGCAGAAGCTTTGGGGCACTGATCCTCGAGCTGCCCTGGCTGGAATTTGGTGTAATAGGGGTGTTCCACACCCAGTGATGGAAAGCAAGCAATCACGTCATCTCCGGGATAGATTCGCTAGAGGACTTTACTCTATGAACCCAGACATACGACCTTAGATTTGAAAGAATTAAGACCCATGGTAATCAAATGTGTAGTTGAAGAAGGAACTTCCTCTGTCCTGATTACAAATCTCTATTCCTAAGAGCCATCTGTCAAAGTCTCTTCTCAACACATTTAAAGAGTGTGATCACAGCATGCCTAAATACTTCCCCCACTCATTACATAGTTAATGTTTATTAGTTGAGCATGTATTAACAGCACTGTGATAGGTGTTGAAGAATAAGATATATATGTATGAGTACATTGATATACATATGAATATACATTACATACATACGAGGAAGCAAAGGACATAGAAATCAAGGCAGTAACTGAACCATGAAAAAAAAAAAAGAAAAAATCATTCTAACATTTGTTTAAATGGTAAAGCTTATTCAAGACTATTGCAATAAGAGAGACAGAGATAGGGCTTAACTCTGACTATAAGAACAAGGGGGTATTTATAATCAAGAAGCAGGTAGAGGGCCATTCATGGATGGATGGAAAATTACTAAGAGGTGACATCAAAGATAGGGGAATTCTTGCTATATGGATCTAACAGGATTTTTGCTAAGGGCAGGCCAGAGCAACCAGATAGAAAAGGTAGGAAGATTTTCTCTAAAGGGACTTGGCAGGGTTCTTGCTAAGACTAGGCGAGGCAGACCTGGCAAGTCTTTGTGCGAGGGATAGAGGAAGACTGTGGCAAAGTCATGGCCTAGTCAAGAAGAGGGCTTAGAGGAACATAGCTTAAGTTTAATCAAGAACAGTGCCTTTTCAGAAGCCAGGACAGTCTCACAGTATGAGTGGATTTAAGATGGACCTTAAAGGTAGGATAGGCTGTGGACATGTGAAAAGGGGAGGTAAGCTACTCACACAGAGGGATCTATAAACAAAGATGCAGAAAGAATTGGGGAGACACACTTAACATACAGAGAATAAAAACTAGGGAATTAGTAGAACATAAATAGCAGACTCAAGCAGGATTTGGATGCCAGGTCCATCATAGGACTGATCCAGTAATTAGATATTTGATCTTGCTGAACATCAATATTTTTATGGCCTGCTACATTTTTTTAGAGTAGAGCTTTGAATGAAGTAAAAGCTAATCAACAACATTCACCTGAAAAGTTAAATATACATTTCTAATCAATAAAGTGAAATTAAGCTTATAAGTCTACTAAATGTACTTCATGATACATATTTTCAAACAGACTATAAAATTAATAGGTTTATAAATACATATTAAAATTAAAACATACTACAAATTAATAAAGTTCCAGAATTTAAACTGTAGCTATGTATACGTACTATAAAATATTTGGTGGCAAATCTTTATTGTAAAGACAAAGAAAGCCAAGTACACAGTCCACTTACGCTACTTGCAGGGCTTTTCAAGTACTAACGTGTGTTTATCACCATCAAACAAGACATTAGCATCTTTTTTTTTTAATGTTTTATTTATTTTTGAGACAGAGAGAGATAGAGCATGAGCAGGGAGGGGCAGAGAGAGAGGGAGACACAGAATCGGAAGTAGGCTCCAGGCACAGAACCTGATGCGGGGCTCGAACCCACGAACATGAGATCATGACCTGACCCAAAGTCAGAGGCTTAACCGACTGAGTCACCCAGGCACCCCAAGCATCTTTTTTCTAAAGAGGATTCTTTTTGCCAGGTTTAGTGCTACAAAATTAAAAACCAAAAAACAAACAAACAAACAAACAAAAAAACCCTCCCCCAAAAAAACTCTGACAAGGTCTTAAACAAAAGTCTATTCAATAATGTTAAGTCATAGCCATGAAATCTAGCTTCCAATAAGAAATGTAATGTCTGTTCAGTGAGACAATGTAATTTAGCCACTTTGAGGAGAAATCACATTGAATTGCTTTTCCTCCTACTAACTGGCTTTTGTGGACTCTGGCTGCAACAAATATTGCATGAATGAAATGGATCAAGTCCACTACTTCAAACAAGGGCTACACCAGTAAACAGCTACAGATAGGACAGATTACAGAAGCTTTCCCTGAAAGAATAAACTGTATAACTAAGAAATTGCTAAAGTCAGCTTTCCTAAATGTCTGTCCTTTGTGTGTGTTAATCTTCTCAGACATTAACAGAAAGTTTCTGATGTGTCAACTTCAAAATGAGTGTTGGTGGATGAAGTTTCTGACTTCAGGGGCAATACAGACTGAAAAGTAATTAGACATTGGCTTAGTTTTCACCTAAAATGAGGAATGGATACAAATGTCATGATTCTTCTCCAACTGTAGCAGGTGGAAAATCATCAATAGTCATTGAGTTAAGGAACTCTCTTCCACCATAGCACCTTATATACAAAACCTAGCCCAGAAAACAAATAAGACTTCAGCTAGTGTAATATGGTATCTTATAATAACTAAGAAAAAAAGGGAACATATCTGTAAATTGGGTAAATTGAGTATATTTCTAAATCTTTCTATGCCAAATACTTGCAAATAGTCACTTAGTAATTATTTACCACTTTCCTCTTTTTTCTAATATTTTATACATTTTCCTTGCTAAAAAGTGGAATGTAGTTATATATACACACATATATACACATGTACGTATACATCTATAGTGATATACAGTGTCTACAGCTATATACGTAGTAATATAAAACTTACTATAAAAAATAAACACTATAAAACTAATGTCCTGGGACACCTGGGTGGCTCAGTTCACTAAGCATCCGACTTCAGGTCATAATCTCACAGTTCATGAGTTCAAGCCCCACGTCAGGCTCTGTGCCAACAGTTTAGAGCCTGGAGCCTGCTTCAGATTTTGTCTCCCTCTCTCTCTCTGCCCCTCCCCAACTCGTGCTCTGTCTTTTTCTGCCTTTCAAAAATAAATAAATGTAATAAAAAATTTAAAAGAAACAAAAAACTAATGTCCTGTGCCCATGGTAGATAAATATCTTTGTCTGGTTATAACATACAGGATTACCTTTCCATATTTCTTAGTCTTTAAGTACACAAATACTTAAAGAAAACATATCCTTTATTTTCTTCTTTTTACTATGATCTTAAAATCCAGACCACTCATTATTCAACTGGACTCAGATTATGAATTTCAGAAAGTGAGCAAGAATGACTAACCATGTGTCAGAGAAGCATTCAATCATTATGCTATAAAACTCACTCATTTTGAATGACTACAGGGAAAGTATGACTGAATTATAAAGACTATTTGGAAAAACAGGGAAATTTACTTATTTCAGATAGATGGAATGACTCCAACTTTGAAGTGGAGTGAGAAAGTGACAGATGAAAAGTTGAAACACCTAAGTTTTCAGGGCAGCAATGTTGTTACTCAGGACTATAAACTTGGACCTACCATTCAACCTGTCAGTGCTGCTCTCTGCAACTTTCAAAGACTATCTCTGCTACCTACATTTTCATTTACACATATATACTTATATAAATATATGAATATTCATATGTTACATGAATATATATAACACAAGGGAACGTTTTTGAAAAGCAGAAAGGGAAATATAACTATGAAGACTGATTACCGAGTGGCTGCTAACATTTTTCCTATGTAGAGACCTGGCCATGTCAGCTTTAAAAATTCCATTTGTGACAAAGCATCATTGACATAGCCATATTTATTACATAAAATAGCCTTAAAAACAGTTATTCTCTCCAGCTTTTATTAATTAAACAAACACTTTTGTTAACAGATGGGTCAACAGTATATCAGCTCAGGTCACACCAGCTATTAAAAAAATGATTTATGTTCCACTATGCTAGTGCTGGGAATATACTTTGAGTAGGGGCTCAAGGGTGCTGAATTTATGATTTACTCAAGAACCTATTTGAAATAATTATACTTAGAGTCATTTCTTACAATAATATTAGTTCCTCCTTTATTTAAGAGCAGGACAAAGGGTTGTAAATGTGGTGGCAGAAAGAGAGGGAGAGAGAGAATCCCAAGCAGGCTCCACACAGCCAGTGCAGAGCCCAATGTGGGGCCTAAACTCATCCACCGTGAGATCTTGACCTGAGCTGAAATAGAGAGCTGGCCGCTTAACTGAGCCACCCTGGCACCCTAAGTGGCTGATTCTTGATTTCAGCTCAGGTCATGATCCCAGGGTCAGGGAATAGAGCCTCCATGTGGGGCTCTAAGCTAGGTGTGGAGCCTGCTTAAGATTCTCTCTCCCTCTGCCCCTCCCCACCACCACCCAGTATGCATGTGTAGTCTCTCATAAAAAGAAAGAAAGAGAGAGAAAGAGAGAAAGTGAGAAAGGAAGAAAGGGGGGAAGGGAGGAAGGAAGGTTATATTTCATGTTGTTGCTTGGTCATTTTCTCTCTTTTGACTGATGCCTGGGTCATAATCTATACACATACCAAATTCTTTTCCATCTGGTTTAAAATTAAAATGACAAAAAATACTTCTGTCCTTTCTTCTTTTTTTCTTTGCTCCCTTGCTCCTTGCAGGTCGGCCTCTATTCTTCCCTTCTTCAATCCAAAGCAATGAGGTCTCTATCCCCACTGGTCCCCTACACATACCAAAGAAAAACCTTCCTAATTGCATATTTAGTGGATTCTTTTCAGAACTCAGCCTTTCAGGACTTGGCTGACTATTTGACATTATTACCCATATTCTTCTGCAACTCTCCACCTTCCTTGGCATCTGGCTGGTCTTCTGGCTACCTCTCTAGTCAATCCCTCTCATATTCTTTGGTTCTTCTATTGTGCAACTCTAACTATTGGCATTCTATCATTTCATCTCTTCTATTTTATTCAGAGATGAGATACATTCTATTTTAACTTAATAATCCTCCATGCTTTCCTTTGGGAACAGTCCCAGGTGCCCTCAACTCTCCAGAGCTTAGTAGTAAAACCCTCCCGGGGACATAAAGTAAACAATGATAACAAAAACAAAAACAAAAAAAATCCCACATAAGTGTCACTCTGTTTAACCCAGCCCATTGCCTTCTCATTACGAATTCAGCTTCCTCTGGGATCCCCAATAGGCCTCGTTCATAACATTTATTTGGTTTTTCAGTATCTCCATTTCCCTCTTCCTTCTCCTAAGGGGTTTGATCACACACACAAAAAAGCCTTTGGTTGCTTTTCAACTTCCTCAGGGGCTTTTTTGTCTGTCTGTACCTGTGTTGGCTGCTAAGCTGCTTCAGAATTCACTCTCTTGTCTCACCCATCAGGCCAATAAGGAATGACTTCTATCTTATTCTCTGTTGAGTTACAACAGGGCTTTCAACTATTCACCGGATGTTCCTAGTGTTTTACAATTTCCCCTCAGCTCAGGAAATGCTGGCGGATCCGTAGGATCATTGCTTTAAATCCCTGAAAAGAGAGACAGTTAAAAATACAGCAATCCCAAGGAGACCATTTTGAACCAGAGACAGAATTATTTTTCAAATTTGCAAGAATTTGTTTATACAGGGAAATGTATGTTTGTTTACTTGAATCCCTGAAGGAAGAGAGCACATATTTGCTTGGTAATCAACCATTAAGCATGAAAAAAAGTCTCATGCCTAAAATCTTTAAATTTCCTTTCTGTCTTGAGATTTGTTTCTTAAGCTCATATATGTTTCTGCAAAAAAGTCACTGAGCAAGTACTGTCATTTTTTCATTTTCAGATTCTGCTGACAAAGGCAGGTATCACTCTCTCCATCCAGTTCTTTATAAGGAGGCAACAAACAAGAGCATGAACTTGAAATTCCCAGGAAACCCAAACATACTTAAGGAAAGAATCAGATCAAGCCTCCCTCCTTTCTCCAAAGCCTTCTTTTCTGAGGTTGGCCTACCAGAATGTCATATTCCTCAAAAATCACCCTAAAATCAACAGTGTCTACAATCCAAATCTTGCACTTGATTATCTTATGCAATTTATAACTCTAGATTTTTCAAGTACTTACCATCTCTTATTATTATAGAGATGGTAGTATGTTGTTATAATGATACAGTATACTCCTTTTGTATGCATCAATGCTAAATAAATTATAAGCATCTGACTAAAACTCACTGATGCTTTGAGATCTAATAGCGCTTGATTTTACCCAAGTCCCAGCTTACTCTTTAATTCCTGTTTCAAATTTCCAGCATTTCCATATCTTGAATTACTCTGAGCTATCATCTATATTATGAGCAGTAAGGGATCTGCATAGGTCATCTGAATTTTAGAATAAGTTTCTGTTTCACAAAAATCATGACATCTAGACTCCTTACCTTGCCATGTGAGAGAATGTGTTCTATCTAAAGGTAATTAGTCAGCCACGAAACTTTTTAAATTAATTGACAAATCCTTCATTAAAGAGTCAATGACAATCACAAACAAATTTTTAAAAACTCCCAAAGGCTCACAGAAATTAATGTTTCTAAATAGTCTGTTAAACTCCATAATAAAGTACCTTAAACAAATTATGATTTTTGACAAAATGCCTTATCAAGTCTCTAGAGGAATAAAGTACTACATATAAGTAAAGTAATAATATATTTTATCATCCAAATAAAGACACTAAACAGTGAAAACACTGAATAGGTAAAAAAAAAAAAAAAAGAAACACTATTAATAACAACACAAAGATAACATCAGCCAAAACCAGGATT
This sequence comes from Suricata suricatta, assembly GCF_006229205.1. NCBI lineage: Eukaryota > Metazoa > Chordata > Mammalia > Carnivora > Herpestidae > Suricata > Suricata suricatta. The sequence continues at coordinate 77,200,410 of NC_043701.1, read as the reverse complement.
GTCCTGGGGACACTGGGACATAAGATCCCCTGCACACATGGCACCTAAACCCAAACTGTGTCCTGGTTCTCAAGAATATACCTAAAATTTAGTGAGATTAATCCAAAAAGGTGTCAGTGAATGTGTGGTCAGAAAAGACAACTGAAAGAACTCTTGTGCAAAGGTGAGAGCAAAGATATAATTCTAGACTAAACTGACACCCAAATTGTATTGTGAGGTATCAAAACATAGCCCCAAGTTCTCTGATGTTCCTCATTGAGAGGTACAGTCTATGTCTCCTACCCTTGAATCTGGTCTCTCAGAACACTCGATCAACAAAGTAGGTGAAAGTGACACGGTGCCAGCTCTGGGCACAGGCCTTAAAATGTTGGCAGCTTCCCCGTTCCATATCACGGTAGTGCTGTTTAGGTCGTCTATTCCTCCCTGATCTTTTTCCTGCTCGATCCACCAGTTACTGACAGAAGGGAGCTGAGGTGGATTCGTCCATTTCTCCTTTCAGTTCTATGAGTTTTTCTCACAGAGTTTGACACACAGTAAGAATCATTATGTCTTCTTTGGAAATTAATACCTCTATCATTACATGATGCCCCCTTTTTATCCTCCTGGGCTTCTGAATCAACAGAAGCGTCTACCTAGTCTGAAATTAATACAACTACTCCAGCTTTATTTTGAATAGTGTTAGCATGGCATATTTTTTTCTCTATCAATACAATTGTAATCCAAGTCTTTATATTTAAGGTAGATTTCCCGTAAACAACATAGAGTTGGGTCTTGTTTTTTCTTTTTTCTGAGAGAGAGAGCGAGAGCGCATGAGCAAGGGAGAGGCAGAGAAAGGGAGACACAGAATCTGAAGCAGGCTCCAGGCTCTGAGCTGTCAGCACAGAGCCCAATGCGAAGCTCAAACTCACGAACCACAAAATCATGACCTGAGCAGAAGCAGAAGGTTTAACCGACTGAGCCATCCAGGTGCTCTAGGCCTTGTTTTTTATCCACATGGACAATCTCTATCTTTTAATGGGTGTATTTAGACCACCTATACCTTAAGTGATTTGGACATAGGTATAGTAATATCTACCTTGTTTGTAACTCACCTATTTATTATATTTGCACTTTTTTTGCTCCTTTTCCGCCTCCTCTGATTTTAACTGAGCATTTTATATGATTCTATTTTATATCTTCTTAGCATATCAGTTTTATTTTTTGAAATCTTCACAGAGGTTGTCCTCGAGTTTACATTGTACATTTCTAACTAAGTCCAGTTTCAAATTAACACGGTATCAGTCCATGTGTAGCCCCACAGCTTCTAACAGACTGTTCTCCTTGCTATCACCTACCCCTTGTGATACTGCTATCACTCATTTCACTGATCCAGATGCTACAATCACCTGATACATGGTTACTATTATTGCTTTAAATACACATTTCATTTATACTTCAACTACTATGAGAATAAAAGATTGTACTTTACTTTTCTTTATTCTTTCTCACTGTTCTTTGTAGAGATCCAAGTTTCTAACCTGTATCATTTTCATTTTGCTTAAAGTGCTTCTAAAATTTCTCAAAAAAAAAAGTCTACTGCCAATGAATTCCCTTCAGTTTTTGTCTAAGAAGACTTCTATTTCTCCTTCACCTTTGAAGGGTATTTATCGGATGCAGAATTCTAAATTGGTGATTTTTTAAATTATTTTCCTAAGTATTTCACTCCATTCTCTTCTTGATTTCATGGCTTCTGATGATAAATCTGATGTAATTCTTACTCTTATTCCTCTTTAGATAAAGTATTTTATTTCTTTTAGCTCCATTCAAGATTTTCTCTGTCTCTGTTTCACTGAAGCTTGAATAGGATATGCCTAGGTGTAGGGTGGTTTTATTTTTGTTTTTCAGTTGTGTTTACAGTTAAGTATATAGTTGGTGTGCTCTAAGTTTCATGGATCTGTGATTTAGTGTCTGTCATAAATTTTGGAAAGTCGTCTGCTATTTTTACCTTAAATACATCTGCTCGATTCTTCTGCTGGCATTACAATTATGCATGTATAACACTTTTTGATATAATCCCACAGTTCTCAGATGTTCTTTATTTTTATTTTTTATGTTTATTTATTATTGAGACAGAGAGGAACACAGCGTGAGTAAGAGAAGGGCAGGGGGGGGGCAGAGACAACGAATTTGAAGCAGGCTCCAGGCTCTGAGCTGATAGGCACCACAGTGTCTGATGCAGGGCTGAAACCCATGAACTGTGAGATCATGACCTGAGTGGAAGTCAGATGCTTAACCGACTAAGCTTCCCAGGTGCCCCAAGATGATCTTTCTTTTTTTTTTTTTTTTTAAGTTTATTTATTTTTAGAGAGTGAGCGAGCGGGGGAGGGCCAAAGAGAGAGGGAGAGGAAAAATCCTAAGCAGGCTCCACTCTGTCAGCAGAGCCCTCCACAGGGCTCCATTCCATGAACCATGAGTCATGATCTGAGACGAAATCAAGAGTCAAATGCTTTAACCAAATGAGCCACCCAGGCACCTCTCAAATGTCTTTCTTTTTCTTCTTCTTTTTCACATTTCAGTTGGGGAGGTTTTTACTGACGTGTATTCAAGTTCTTTGACCCTTTCTTCAGCTGTGTTGCATCTACTGAGTACATCAAAAGCATCTTTCATTTCTGTTAGTGTTTTTTTTTACAATTCTCTTTTCTTTTGATTCTTTTAGATTCTTTCTCATTTCTCCATTTATATTACCCATCTTTTCTTGAATTTTGTATACTTTTTCCATATGAGCCCTTAATATATTAATCACTTATTTTAAATTCTCTAATAATTCAAACATCTGTGCCATATCTGAGGCTCGTTGTGATGACTGTGTTGGTTTTCTAGGCTGTATTTTTTTCTAATCTTTTGGAATGCCCTATAATTTCTTGTTGAAAGCCAAACACAGGGTTTTACATTAATCCAGCTAAGAGTTATGTTGGATTAATGTAAGCCCTCATGTTTGGCTGTTTATTGTAGCAGTAGGTACCAGAGGCTTCAAATTATTCTAGTGTTGCTGTTTTTCACTCCTCCTGACTTGAGGAGTCATCAGGACTCCTCCTCATGGAGAGTCTGCATCTTACACCTCTCCCAGCTATAACTTACTGTTATTAGGCTGGAACTCTGCTGAGTAAGGTCTGAGGGAATGTGAATGTTTGCAAAGCTTCTGAGTGAGTCTGATTTCTTTTAGTGAGTCTGCATCGTGGGATATGTCCTTCACAAGCATTTCTCCAGCAGAGTAGCAGAGGTTTTTTTTTTCCCCTTTCAACCCCCTACTTCCTTCCCTGACAGCAGTGTTCCCAATCTATTTCCTTGAGGCCCTGACCATTACTGACTATGGTTTCTCCACGTCTGTGAGGCAGAAAGGCTGGAAAGAGTCTGAGGGAGAGAGACTCCCTACCCAGGAGTTTTCGCCCTCATGCTAGACCACACCCTGTCTCCAGCAGCTCGTGCTCCCAGTGAGGAGATCTGGGCGATGTCTATCTGGATATGTCTCTCTCTCTCCAGAGTTTAGTACTGCGGTTTGCCCTGTGGCCTCTATTCTCTGATGCACTGAACCCAAGTTGCTGATGTTCAGCTCGCCTAGTCTTTTCTCCTCGTAAAGATGGGAGCATCAGCTTCCGAGCTCTTCATATGTTGGAGCTGAAGCCAAAGCTCTCACTTCCTATGTTTTGGGATGCTCACTAAGAGAGTCCAGAGAACTCTAAGAAAGCCCCAGCCACGTGAAGAGCCAGCACCAACCTGCCAGCCACGCAAGCCATGCTGGCACTGGATGTCTCATATGTCAGTCAAGCTGCACAAAACGAGAGCACATGAAGAAGACACAAATGTTTCCCACCCTTCTCCAATTGTAGATTCATGAGCAAAACAAATGATAACTGTTGTTTTAAGGTCCCACGTTTTGGGGTGATTCACTTCACAGTAATATATAAACAGAACATTGCTAATTTGATCCTTAAGGCCTTGCAGATTTCTCAAAATTCAACTCATACCAATCTCCCCTGAACACCCCCATGTTGCATGGGGCTCTCTGCATCTGTATAACGCACCAAGCTCTCCTTGGGGTCTGGCCTGAAGTACTCACATCCCTACACCTTACCAGGTTGGTCACATCTTCCTCAGATCTAAGAGTAAATGTCCCCTCCTCAGCAAGGTTGCTACTCTCCATCCATATAAAGCAGGCTTATTGCTCACGCCTCCTTCTCACCATAAATATATATTACCCACCACTCTCTATCTTAATTCTTTCTCATAGCTCTCTTTTATGTAATTTAAATTACAGATGTATCTGCTGGCTTAGTTTTTTTTTCTCTCTCTCACTAGATGACAGGCAGCATAAAAAGAACTTAGTTTTGCTCACCATTACATATTCATTGCCTAGCCCAATACAAAGAATACACCAGGGTCTTGGTAATGTCTCTAAAGGAAGAAGCTCTTTTAACTAGGCACTGAAGGAAGGAAAGGAGGGAAGGAGGGAGGAAAGAAGGAAGAGGAAGGGAGGGGGAGAGAGAGAGAGAGAGAGGAAGAAAGAGGAAGGGGGAGGGAAGGAAGGAAAGAAGGGGAGAGAGAGATGTGGGAAGGAAGGAAGAAAGAAAAAAAGAGGGAGGGAAGAAAGGGAGGAAGGAAGGAAGAGGGGGAGGGAGAGAGAGGAAGAAAGAAAGAGGGAGGGAATCGAGGAAGGGAAGGAACAAAGGAAGGAAGGAAGGGAGAGAGAAAGGAAGAAAGGAGGAAAAACAAGAACTGCATTCCTTGTTCAGACCAGGACTTCTCTACCTTAGCACTATTGATACTTTGAGCTGAATAATTCTTTGTTGTGAGAGACTGTCCTATCCATTTGTAGGACGTTTCACAGCATCCCCTACCCCTGGATGCCAGAAACACCACCACCACTCCCTCAGTGGTGAAAACCAAGAATGTTGCCAGATATCATCAAATGTCTCCTGGGGAGCAAAATCAAGAACCAGTTGGGAACCACTGATTTAGAATGGAAAGATGCTACTGCCCCAGCTTCTTGGTTGAAACTGAAAGAATCACAATAATAATGAAGTAACTCAGGGGTGTGGGTGTGCTTTAAACTGTAACCAATCTTATTGTTACATCCTTCCCCTGGCCTTCCTCAGAAACCACTTAAACTGAACCATGGGGAGATATCCAAACATTACAATAATTGGAAATTCCCCACTAACTTTTTCAAAAAATTCCTCTGCTATCCAAAAAATGCCTCCATTTTCACCAGCTGGGCATACCTGATATATGACCACAATTCTGAAGACAACAAATATCACAGATTCTTTTGAGGGTCTCGTAATCAAACAATCAAAGAACTCTGACAATAAAAATGGCTAACAGAGGCCAACACATTTTAACATTGTCTAGTAGGAAAGTTATTCCAATATAGTTTAGTCTAGTAATTGAAATCACGCTTCTCACCTAAACAATATCCTCACTGTCAGTTTTGTCAAAACGATTAGGCATTGTTTGTTTATCTGCTGCAAACTAAACGAAACCAGCTGTACCAATGAACCAGACTCCAGCACTTTGCCTTCTTCCTCTAAAGGAAGTCAGGGCTAAATCTCCAATCTGCAGAGACTTTAGGCTTTTTTAAATTAGTACATGTGGTGGATGGGCTATTATCCTCTTTGGCTTAGGTAAGGATAAGAATTCTACTTTTTCAACTTTCGCCTAGACACAGGAACCCTGGGTCTGAAAGGTACAAGGAATAAACTCACTTACTCCCTTACCTGTTTTCTTTTTGACCCAGTTTCTCTTGCCATACGTGCACTGTAATGCTGTATTTTGTGCCTTACATTATAAAGCTAACACTGACATACTATGATGCCATTTTCATACCCTGTGATTAATAGTGTGAACACAGGCTTGATCTTTAACGCAAGTGGTGATAATAAGCTTTGGCCTGTGGACCCAAAGCCTAAAAGAAAATCAGAGCAAGCCTAATGAGAAACAGAGACTGGGCCGCAGGAGCATCCTGCAGGAGAGCTCATAAAATGTAATCAGATTTGCCTCTTTTGTACAGAGTTCCCATTTGTGGGTAGGCAGCCTCTCAGGATGCTAGAAATCAGCATGACAGTCCAGGTGTCAACACTTGCGATGGACACTTCGGTGAACCAGGAATTCAGTGCTTTCCATCTGGGGATTTCTGATTTTTAGAATTCTTCAAGCTCCTCCTGATAGTGTTTCAATGGAGCTGACCTTCAGGGCACGCAGTGAGAGCCACCTCTTTGATCTCACATATTCTGAAAAGGTGGTTAACGGCCACAGCGCCTTTCTTCTTGCTGCTGCTTGTTTTAATTAACAGCATTTCTTCCCCCTATTTCTCCTGGGGCTTTGAAGAGCTCTTTGAAATGTGTTTAGTATAGTTCAGTCTTGGTTTGGCACAGTCTCGCAATTTATGAGGTCGTTTCATTCAAGTTCAATTATTCAGCACAAATTGGCAGAATGAAATGCTAAAAGAAGATTGGCACTTTCAATCACATAAATCTCATGTTACATAAAGTGAGCAAATTCCTCCATTGTTCTTATTGACCTCTGAGATAACAATTTACGGCTGGCACAAACCAGTGTGGGCAGGCTTCTCTGCTTAGCAGGCTCCCGCAGGAGTAAGGCTTTGGCACCCTCACCTCAACAGAAACTGAAGATAAGCAGGGGGAAAAAATGATCAGAAATCAGAACCATCTGTGGGCTGACTTGGCCTAAATAAGTCCAATACTCTCACTCCAGAGATGGAACAAAGACCAGGCTTTTCCTTCTCTAAGTGACACAAAGTATGGGAAAATCAAAAGTCTTACATCCTCCTTAGATAAGTAAGCAGGAAAGAAGAGGACTCTATTCTAGGCAAAAGGGCAGGTGCAGAAACCTTGGGAGCAGGGAGCTCAGGTATCCAAGGGAGACCTGGGTATATTCTGCAGATCCCAGTTCACTGAGGAGCACGTAGTCCCCATCACATCTCAAGTCTGAAGTGCCGCGGGCACAGCTCTTATCTACATCACCCAGGCATTTGTGGGGGCTCACACATCAATGACCACCAACCCTGCCCAATTACATTGCTTAAAACCACTTCCACTTTGGGGCACCTGAGTGACTCAGACTCTTGATTCCGGCTCAGGTCATGATCTCAGGATAGAGCCCCGCAGAGGATTCCATGCAGACAACCTGCCTGTGATTCTCCCTCCCTTTCTCTCTCTCTCTCTCTCTCTCTCTCTCTCTCTCTCTGTCTCTCAAAATAAACAAACTTAAAAGAAATTCCACTTCAACACTTAAACATAACACTTTTTGCTTAATCGAAATTTGCACAATAATCCAAATGAATCAGTTTGCTTTTACTTTAAGGCTCCAATTCTTTAACAAATTTAGGGGAGAGTCTGATAACAAAGGGTGAAAATCTCACTATATTTGTTTGGGGACTACAACCGGAAAAGACAACTGTCCCAAGAACTCCTATGAATACACACAGTGATGAGGGAAGCTTGATTTAAAAGCAATGAGGCTTAGCATTATCCTCTGCAGCTCCATCCATGTTGTTACAAATGGCAATATTTCATTCTTTTTTATGCAAAGTATGTCAGAGAAAGACAAATACCATATGACTTCACTCATATGTGGAATTTAAGAAACAAAACAAATGAGCAAAGGAAAAAAAATAAGAGAGAGCGAGAGAAAGAAAGATATCAAGAAGCAGACTCAATTATAGAGAACAAATGATGGTTGGGGGGGAAGGGTAAACAGGTGATGGGGATTAAAGAAGTGTGCTGGACTAGATGAGCACTGGGTGATGTATGGGAGTGGTGAATTACCATACTGCATGCCTGAAAAGAACGTAACACTATATGTTAACTAACTGGAATTAAAATAAAAACTTTTTTAAAAATTAAAAAAATTAAAGGCACATGAGACTGTGAATTTGATCAGTCATTCCTGGAGAGAACATATTTTAAATCCTTTAGTCAGCATCATCCTCTCTTCCTTCCTTTTGAAAACCCCATACCATTTTTCCTGGACCTTTTGCTACTGTATTCTAGCTCATATCAAATACACTACATGCTAACTTCTACAGAGGTAGGTATATAGGCCATCTGCCTTCAAGACTGTGAAGTCTCCTAAGGTCAGAATCCAGATGTGATTCACCTCTTCCTCACCTATAGTATAAAAAGGGTATAAAAACAACTTAATAAACACTCATCATTAGTTGAATAAGCTCAAGAAAACATTAGCAAGTCTCTTACTGTACAAAAGTCCCTGGGGTGGGGCTTCTGAAAGGTTCAGTCAGTTCAACATCTGACTCTTGGTTAAGGCTCAGGTCATGATCTCACAACTCATGAGCTTGAGCCCAGCATCAGGCTCCGCACCGATGGTGTGAAGGCTGCTTGGGATTCTGTCTCCCTTGCTCTCTGCCCCTCCCTCGCTCATGCTTACGTGCGCACGCTCTCCCTCTCTCAAAGGGGATTGAAATGAATAAACATTAAAAAAATCCCTGCAAAGATCCCTGAAGGCTAAAAAAACGATTTTGAGGTACTAAATTAAAGACATTTTTAAATGCCAAGTATCATACAATGCATAATTTCTTTAATCTTATATTAAATGTTATAGGGATTTAAAAGAGAGAACACGAAACCAAACCAGGATAGAGATCAGTATTAGAGTGATGATAAAATGCCTCCCTTCCCCAAATATGAGCACACATGCGCACACACACACACACACACACACACACACAGAAAGGGAGAGAGAGAGAGAGAGAGAGAGAGAGAGAGAGAGCGAGCAAAAACATCTTCAAGCAGAAGAACACTGGTTTAAAAAAACAATCTCTACTCAAATATGAAAATGCGGGAAGCCCAAAGCTTTTATTAAAAAGTTAAAAAGCTTCTTTGTGAGTGTTGTATGTTGACATGGTTGCAGCACCAGTCATAGTCTTTAGAACCAAGCTCTTTACCAACAGGGTACACAGTATAAAAATCTTGGCCAAGTTCTCCCCAATCTATATGTCTCTACAAGAATAAGAAACTCAAAACAATTCAAGGTAATAAAAAACCTCTCTATTCCTTCTAAATTTTCAAAATTATAGCTAACAGCAACTGCATCTAAGTCAACAAGTGCACAAACTTGGGGGTCAAGAGGAGAATATCTTTTGATTGCATGACTTAAAGAAGAACTATGAAATAAAAGATGACTTACTATACACCATGACTGGTCACACACACACACACACACACACACACACACACACACACACACACTGTCATGAATGCAGTGCCAAATTAGTGAGGTTTGAAATAACATATGTATGGATTGAATTCTGTCCTCCAAATAAGATATATTGGAGTTCTAATCTCCAATACCTCAGAATCTGACACAGGTTCTTTGGAAATAGGGTATTTACAGAGGTAATTGAGTTACAATGAAGTCATTTGGGTGGGTCCTAATGCAATATGACCTCTGTCCTTATAAAAAGAGAAATCTGGATACAGACACACACACACACACACACACACACACACACAACATCACACAAACACGAGGGTAGAGACTCAGGTGATGCACCCATGAGCCAGAGGCGGCAAAGACTGCCAGCACGCTGCAGAAGCTCGGAGAAAAACAGGGAACAGGTTATCCTCGGCAGAACCAACCCTCAGAAGGCACTAACTCTGCAGACACCTTGGTCTCAGACTTTTGGCTTCCAGAACTGTGAAAACATAAGTTTTTGTTGTTTAGTAGGCCACCCCGTCTGTGGTACTTTGTTTCAGCAGCCCTAGCAAACTAACACAATGAGGTTCATGGCAAAATCCAAACTTGACACATGCAAATCAAGGTATACATGTAAAATGCTCACAAACTAAAACATAGTGAGATCCCTACAAATGCCAGGCAGTTCTACCGTAAGACAATGACAGTTGCTCTCAGAGAAGGTGCTAGAGATAACATTTAAAGATGGAGGCAGGGGTGAAGACATTCCTGGGAGAGTGGTGAGGAGTCACAACACTTGGCTGGCTATTTAAATTACAGCACCTCAGGGGACACATCAAACAAACTCAGCTCTCAAGCCTTGCTGGATGGCACCTAACTACTGTGCTCTGGCCAAACGTCACCACCTTAAAGCAAGCAAGCACAGACAGCCTGTCATCTCTTAAAGCAGGTGAGTGGTCAATGGCCTTCATCTCCAGCTGGAGGAAATTAAATCTACATGTGACCAGCAGCCTTGAAACTGCTTGATAAATGCTGACGAGATACATTTAGGCCTGCTGGAGTGAACAGTATTAACTGTCCAGAACGGTCCTTCTCAAAGACTGCAGACACTTAAAAGGCAGTCCTTTCTTCTATTCAAGCATAATAAATAAATGATTCTTCAACTATCCCCAAGATTTTGACATAAATCTTAAAGTTAAACATTCAATAGAGTTATTAACTTACATTTGGAAATCAGCCGCATATATCTTTTTTGGGAAGGCACTTCAAAGTAATTGGTGTGTTTCCTTATAATGAAATAATATGTTTGCTTCTGTTTGATTCATGATTACAACAAGCCAGAGCATATGTGAGAACCATCTGGAATATTCAACAAGGACCAAGCCTTTCCAAGGCAGGCCTTACACTGTGGAAGAAGTATTGTGTAATGGTTAGGAAAAGAATGGCTTCAAACCAGAGAGATGTGAGCCAAGGAAAAGCTTTGCCACTACCAACTGTACAAACCTGGACAAGTGACTAAAATCCACCATGCACCAAGATTCCTAGTCAAGTGGAGATGATGACAGTAGGAACTATCTTACAGGACATTGTGACGAGTAAATAAGACAATGGATATACCATACATTATGCAAAGTAATTGCTTAATCCAGTGTAGTTATCCTTTTAATACAAACATTAAATTTACAAGTAATTTTTATAAATTAGAGAAATAACTATATTTCCTTAAGAAAGAATATAAAGTTTGACAGACAACCTCTACTGAAATTTGCTCAACAATATGCGATAATGCTCAAGCACCCTAGTTCAGTCATTAACAGCCCACTAGATTTGGTTTGTTTTTTTATTCCCCATCATGTTTATTTTCATTCAAAAGTTTTAATAGGACTTTTTTTTTGCAAATATCTAAAATCCCAAAATTAATAATACTATTTCTGACATAGAATTCCTGCATCCTTACTTACATATCTTGCTTTGTCAGAAGTATTTCTTCATTTTCTTAAAAACCATAACCAAAAGTACATTCCAGAAAACCCAAAAATTAACAAAATGGTCAAAACTTCTAATTATGTGTTTAGAATGATCCTTCAGAGAATTTTCTTCTACATGTTTCTATGTAATTAGGTTGAAATTTCCTATCTTCCATAAAAACTTAAAAGAGACAAAAACAGGGATGGTTCAGAAAATTATTTTTCAACATTATTTGGCAAGGTTATTAAGGTAAGACAAGGCTTGAATCTCCTACAGTTATTTGAAAAAAGCCATTATATTTCTACATGCCACTGAATACAGTAACTCTCTGCCCTTAATCAGAGAGAGGGAGAAGGCCTATCAGAAAAATATGCGGTATGCTCTGTAAGAATCCAAACTTGTGCCTGACCCCAGGATAGCACGGGCGTGGGGGTGGAAGATGAGAACAGGGGGGAAGAGTTGTTTCTCCTAGTGAAGAACATATGTAGCATGATGCCAAAGTACTCAGGTAGGAAAAAAGAAAGAGTTTGTATTTTTTTTAATTTAGTGACTTCTGAAAGATGAAATAAAAGCTCAATTTAAAGCAACACAAGGATGGCTAATATATTTGGCTTTGTCAAATCAGTATTATTCTTGATAAGCAAACATTAAATCATCAAGAGAAATTAACCGTGTCATTCACCTGGAAATTAATTTTCATGCGAGGGTTTTGGCTCCAATGTCTGGGGGAGGGTAGTATAGAAAACATAAACTGGACGAGTCTGCAAAATGGTTTTCTAGCAGAGAAAACCAATTTTGCTGACTTTTACACTTCCCAAAACAACGACGACAAAAACTGAAAGGGGAAAATCTCTTGGTACATTAAATGAGAATTAATGAAATAAATTATTTAATATTACCTATTAATAATTAGTATTGGGAGAGCAGATACATTTTAAATGTGAAATATTCAAAAATGAATGAACTTACTTGCTTTTCCCTTTGTAAACTGTAGCATAAGATCCTTCCCCTAGTTTTTCCAGTTTCTCGTAAGAGTCAGCTTTTCCAAATTTGGGACTTGTTGGCTAAAAATGGAGCAGAGGGTAAACAAAACAGATTGTATCAAACTAATTAACAATAAATAGGCCAATTTTGCTAAAAACGTACAGATTCTGACTCTCTGTAAACCATTTTTTTCCAATATAAGAATATCTATTCTAAAAAACAACATAACATCTATTCAGGATACAAAACTCAGAAGATGCAGATGAAAGAACACAGTGTAGAAAGTTTAAATAAGCTATCCGCCAAGAGAAAACCATATTCTGATATCTTTCCACATTGCTGCAAATGGCAAGATTTCACAGGAGGGTACTTGTTGGGATGAGCACTGGGTGTTGTATGTAATTGATGAACCATGAGAATCTTTATACACTGTATATTAGCCAACTTGACCATAAATCCTATTAAATATATATGTATTTTTTGATATCTCTTTTCCCAGCACTCTGAGCTGAAGACTGCTTTATTATATAAAAGTAGGATTACTATACATACTGAGTGTAATATGCTTTTTTCCTCACTTAATATATTATGAATATTTTCCATGTCATTATATAATCTTGTGAATTAGGGGCTGGCTAGTCCAGCCTACCACCTGTTTATCCCGCAAACTTAGAAAAGCTTCTACTTTTTAACGGGGGACGGGGCGGTGTGGTCAAAAGAAGAAAAAATGTCATAGCATGAGAAGACTATATATGAAAATCAAATTTTAATGTCCACAAAGTTTATTAGAATACAGTCACGCATGTTCATATACATATTGTCTTATGACTTGGAAGCTATAACAGAGTTGCAGCTGCAACACGGATGACATAGCCAACAAAACTGAAAATATTTGCTGTATGACCCCTGTTGTAAATCATGACTGTATAACAGCCATATAAAGGCTCCTCCAATACCTCTTAGCAATAATGCAAACAGATAATCAAAGATGTATCACTCAATTATTACTCATTCACACAAAAGGAACTGTCTTATGTATTATAAACCAGTCTTTAAGGTTTAGCTGCAGCAAAATAACTCTTCCTCAAGACAGTACATCCAATCCAGACCATAAAAGTGCTGACTGAGTAATCTCACTCTTACTTTCCCCAGCTCCTACAACTTTCACCAGACAGCAAGAAATGGGGAATTCTGTCCTCAATGGAGCAAGTTACCTATTATTTTAATATCACTATAAAAGGGCAATATCAAAACCTATCAGAAAATGATAATTATAAAAGGAATTAAAAGCACCGTAATGGGATATCCAATCTCAGGCATCGGCACAGAGGAGAGAGCCGAGAGTGGGGATATTCGGGCTAGAAGGGCAAAGTGAGCACCGAAGGAGCCATCACGCAGAGAAAGGAGAGCAATCTCCCCCTTCCCCAAACTATAATCTCTGTCTCTCTCATACAATCACTAGAGATGATCTGCAGAAAACAGAATAAGCTGACAGCAATTCTCAAATACAAAAATGTGTATGTAATAAAAAAAATCACAAATCATTTCAGAAAAATCAACATCTTGGAAAAAAAAAAAGCATAAGATTCAATGGGCAGATAAAAGTAAAAAACCCTGATAATAGAGTTGACATTGCAAATAACAACTCTGAGTAAAAATAACCAGTATCATCAAAGAGATTTCAGATGCTATCATATCCTTGAAGAAGAAACATTAGAGATGTATTTAATGAATGAATTAAAATATTCAACAGGCAGTGAATAAAAGAACTGACATACATGAAAAGTTATATGCTCTGTTTGAACAGAATTCTCCCAGAAAAGTTTAGGGGGAGGTTGCATCTAAATAGAAAATTTATCCAACCAGGATATTTTAACACACAATAATGACTACAAAAATATAATTAAGCAACATTTTCAAAAGAAATAGCGAAAATTATTTTGAATCACTAACACTATACTCAAAATAGTCTTCTCAGTGGGATAGAAAAGCTGCAATGTTACCACCTACACACAAAAAAAATTGGATATAAAATTCTGTATTATCTCAATATAAGCTGTAGTTGGAATGATGGGGGAAGTGCAGAAAGGCAAGGAACGCTAGGAAAAAAGAAGCAACAGCAGTTTGAGATTTCTTGAATTGGACAGACTGTAGATACTGAATAATGCCAAATGCATATGTTTTAGTATGTTTCTTAACTCTTAAAAGATAATTACTAAAATAAAATGAATACGACCTACAAATCTCAAACAAATTAGGGAGAAAGAAATGGAAGAACACTATGTAATGAGGGAGAGGAGAAGAGTAAAAAGTGAAAGGTTAGAGGAGGGGGATGCTCAAGAATAAAACACAGTAAGTAAAAATTCATTAAAATAAGGTTAAATCTAAACATATCAATCACATCAACCAATCGTATTGATTACAATAAACATAAGTGGCCAACCTTCCTCTCTTAATAGAAAATTTTCAGACAATAAAAAACAAAGGCAGTCTAGCAATATGGTATTCAGAAGAGGGAGAGTTAAAGTAAGTAAATATGAAAATAAAGGAGTAAAGGGAAAATACAGTAAAAAAACTAACTTTATAAAATAATTGCATTAAAGCAATATTGATGAGAAACAAGACAGAATTCATAAAACAACAAATAGAATAAAGTAGCATATCCCCCCAAAAATGAATATTAAGATCCACAGAGATATTTAATAATCATGAACTAGTATGAATCAGTTAACATAGTTTTGAAATGTATGAAACAACTGCTAACAGTAATAAAATGAGAAATTGTCAAATTCATGATGATAATTGGCAACAAACATACATCACTCAGACATCAACAAAGCAAGCAGACAAGTAAAGGATTTAGAAGCTTGAATATTAGAATTACGATTTTAATCTAAACACATATTAATATTCCTTTTAAACACATAATAATATTCCTTTCAAGCACACATTTTAATTCATTAAAAAATGACCATGCGCAGGGGCCACGCTAATCTTCTCTGTATCGTTCCAATTTTAGTATATGTGCTGCCGAAGCGAGGGGGGAAGAGCACTGGGTATTATATGGAAACCAATTTGACAATAAACTATTTCAAAATAAATAAATAAATAAATAAATAAATAATGACCATAGATTAGACCATAAAGAAACTCTTAATATTCAAAAGTGCAGGAATATTTTAAGTTACTTTTTCTAAACGCAATGCAATAAAATTAGCAATTAAGAACAAAAGGAAAACATATACTTTAGCTGCATGAATTAAAAGAAAATCAAAATTGAAAATTCCTAAATAAATATGTGGCACTTAGGACATGACATTTTAAGGCCCAGGGGATAGAGGCAAATCAATACATACAAGAAAATGTACATATATATGCACATACTAGAAAAGAAGAAAGGTTGAAAGTAATCTGAATTAGACATAATAGGAAAGGATTAATAAAGACAATGGACGACGTATTCTTTTCTTCAAGAAACTTGTAAGGTACAAACCATGTGTTGCGCTGAATCAAGTAAACCTTAATGGAAAATTACACTCAAAATCGCCTGACTAGTCCTGTGTGGGTTATGTTCTCATGCATTTTTCATCACCGGGAAACAGCTTGCGAATGTCACACTTTACCATCACCCTCCTGAGTCCAAGTTTTAAATAGAAATTTTAAAACCTATATTAAACTTCAGTATAAAATGATCTTCAATGGGGAAAATATTGTGTTCACAGTTCCACTCTAAATTATTTAAAATTAGAACGAAAAGTCTGTGTTTGCTTTTGTGCTCCTTTAAGAATAAATCTAATCTAAGATAAAGAAAAAAGCAGCAGCAGAAAATTACGTCTTTACTCCTATTAGGAGATAAACTGCTAATGCGTATTTATAGCAAGTACGAGACACAGTCACACAAAACTGGTAGAAAAATAGGAAGCCAATATTTTCTCTTCCTGAAAAGGCACAAATAATTTTCTAAAAATGACATATCTCATTTCTCATAAACTGCCTTAATTATTAGAGTTGGTGTCATCGTTTTTATGATACAGACCACACTAAATGTACTGCTTAAAGAAACTGATTTGAGGAAATTAGAGAAACAAGGAGAATTCGCTTAAAAAAATAACACACCCTTCATTTGTCCACAAGAAAATTTTATCAAGTAAAAAAAAAAATGCTAATGGCACAAAGTAGTCTATTTATCTAATTAACTGGATTTGGATGCATTAACTGTCATGGTGAAAGTATACCCTATTAATACTGCCGTGGCAGAAAATTAATATTTTGCCACACTGGATGTTAAAACAATCAATGTTATTTTCCCTGTGAAACTGATATGGATACATTGTGGAAATACACTATAATCTACAGATCAATCATGCTAGCTTCATAGCTCCATGCACATGTAATATCTCTCTAAAGATTTTTATCTACAAAAGAACGGGCCTACGGAATAAGGCATGTCTCTAAGATAGTCTGAGCTTTAAGAGTTAGATTCTTGGGACGTCAATCCACTATTTTAAGTAAACAGAGCCATTCTGATCTCTAATTGCTATGCATATGAATAAGGAATCCAACTGCTAAGTTATTAAAGGGGTCAACAATAAAATCCTTCCCATCAAATGAGTGAAATTAACAATAATTCAGAAGGAAAGGTCTTAGTTTCTTTGATAATAAAGCTCAGGCCTTTGGTTTGTCTGTTTTTTTCTCGCAACTTTACTCAATCATCACATTTAACTAAAGATGCTTGATCAAACCAATATGTAGTCAACCAAAATGTAGTCAAATATTATCTTTGGTTCTTTGCTTTCGGACACATGGCTGGATTAGAAACAGTTTTATGGGATAACTATGTTCTGCTTATCACGTCCCCACTTAGAGTGCAGGCTTGAGATAGCACTTGAGAGAATTAGAAATACAGAGGGCTAATCAGCAATTACTAACCAACACTAACTGCACAGAGATGTGGAATTTAGTGAAATAATGTAAATACATTTTTTTAAATAGAATAAAGGTTCAGAGACCACCAATTGTCTGGACCAGTGGAGGGGAACATTGGCTTAGATAATGAAAAATGAAGATAATATTCCAGCTGAATGGTGTCTGCCACCCCACCATGAAGGACAAGCTCATGGCCCATGCTAGCTTTAGTTCATTGTTTGTATAATTAACAGTGACAGCTAGTTAATAGCAAGTGTTTGCTATGTGTCTGGCTTTGAGCTAATCACTTCAAATACACTATCTAAGTGTAATCCCTATAACACCACCTTGAGGGTTGGTTCTATTAGTATCCTCACTTGGACATGAAGAATTGAAAGACTGGAGAAGTATAGTAACTCATCTAAAGCTAGAATTCAAACCAAGTTCACTAGAATCAAGAACCTATTTTCTTTACCACTACTACACTGGAGGAATCTTCCCATGGAGATCTAATTCTCATTGAAGAGGCATTAAATTTTTCTTAAATTTGTCATCTACTGAAACCCCATTCCTAGAAGCAGGGATGAGTTTTTTAACTGCATTTTTATAAGCTCCAAAAGGATCCCTCCATGTTCATTCTAATGACACCATGACATGCTATAGCAATGCCCAGAATTTCATATTGAATTCATTAAAAATTGATTTGGGGTGTCTGGGTGGCTCAGTGGGTTAAGCCTCTGACTTCGGTTCAGTTCATGATCTCGCAGTCCGTGAATTCGAGCCCCACACTGGGCTCCGTGCTGACAGCTCAGAGTCTAAAGCCTGCTTCGGATTCTGTCTCTCTGTCTGTCTGTCTGTCTCTCTCTCTCTCTCTGCCCCTCCCCTGCTCACACTGTGTGTGAGTGTGTGTGTGTGTGTGTGTGTGTGTGTGTCTAACTGCAAAATAAATGTTACAAATTTTTTTTAAATTTGATTCTTAAACTTCATATATAACCCCGTGCTTAACATTACTGATGATGCCCTAAATTGCAGGAAAAGCACAATAGGAATCACTGCACTGCTACTGTATTAAACTATAATTTTGAGAGTAGATGTGAGAGAAAGGTGGGAAGGATTCAATCAGAACCACATGGCCTCATTAAATGAGAATTCCAAGTGAAATATGCCTTGGCTCATTTTTTTTCTGCCTTTGATCTCAGGAAGGGGCTCTATCACCTGTATTTCTAGCCCTATTACAGTTACTCTAACGTAGTCCACAACTGATGGATAACTTGGTTACAAAATAGATCTAGATGCTACATACAGAGATAGATAGAAGCACCACGGGTGGTTACAACCTGACAAAGGTTGATTCTATCTGGGAATGTTCTAGTCCCCAAAAGAAGGAAGCAATGCCAAGATAGGACATCCCCGCTTCCCCCCCCTCCCCCCCCTCCCCCCCCCGCCAAGGATAAACACCTGAGAACTAAAGTAGGACTCTCATGTTAGCACCTTCTTCCCCTCTCTTCAGGTTGGGCCTATCATGGAATATAGATTTCTGGAGATGGGAGGAGATAAATTTGGAAGACTTTGTGGAATGTAAAGAAGACCTTAATCTAAATATGAATTTCTGAAAATATGTTCTCTTTAAGCTTAGCTTATGATAGCACAGTTCACTGAAATCCCTTCTAAATTGGGCTAGAAATGTCCCATAGCAACTCCAGTAGCTCTAGCCCTTGGAGCACAGCTGGGCTGGAGGAGGTGGTAGGAAAAGGGAAAGGAAAGCTTGTCTTGTCAGGAAAGCTACCCGGGGACTAGGCCCAGGAAGAGCAGGCACTCAAGAAATGTCTGAAATAAATAAAATCTGTCAAATTACCTCTTGAAATACATCAATTCAAATAAAATCACATTCTTTAGATCACACCTGAATTTTAAAGTGCCACTATCTAGACAAATTCAGGAAATACAGGTGATGTGCTGGTCTCCATGTCAAGGTACTCTTGGTCTCTTGATTTAGTCATGATTCCTAACATAGACAATGACCAGTAATGTCAGTGCAGAGACATATACCCAGTTGGGAAGAAGCGGCATTGGACAATATATCTCCCACAGTATTTCCAAGAAACAAAAATGGCTATCCTGTTTTACTCATTAAAATAGGGGCTCAGCACAGTGCCACACTTCTCTTCACTTTTTGCCTCCTTCTCAGCTGTGCCCTTGAAATCTATTCAAGATAACTAATACTTTAAAGAAATAACAATAAAATAAAGATATGGCATTAATCCTGCTGGCCATTGGATAAAGGGAGTATTCCAATGCCTATAAGCCTTCACAAACCTTTATAACAATATCTGCCCTAAAACTCCCATGCTAGTGGGTGTGAAATGATCAAACCCATACCCTATCAGACGGGATATAAAGTGGTAGAACACAAAAATTGTTACTGCCTCCATTTTCTGCCCAACGAAGAATGCAAAGGAAAACGGTCTTTCCATTAAAAAAAAAAAAACAAAAAACGAGTATTATAGAATACCCTCTTCCACTGCAAGAGAATAAAAAGGCGGTAGGTAAAAAGAACTCAGAATAAAACAGAATATTACAGCATCATGCTAAAAGAGAAAAAGAAACCATTTCCAGCTTGAGGAGAAAAAAGCAAAGACATTTTTTCCGAGGCAAAAACCCATATAAAGGAAAGAAGCAAAGCAGTTTCCACACAAAGTAAGTGGCCTGATATATAAGAAAGACTTCCCAGGGAAGAAGAGGAAAGGGTAAGCCCAGTAAGAAACTTGGGAAAGAGAAATCTAAAGGAAGTTAACAATAGGAGAGAAATCAGTGTAAATTTCTAGTTAAACATGGTCATTTTAACACATGTATTAATCTCTCCCCCTCACCAATCTGTACTAAATTGACAGTCAAGTTATAACTCTCAAGGGCAAAAAGAATGAGTAAGAAGAAGATTGCAGACAAGATACAAACAAAAATTTGGAGATGGGAGACAAATTGATGAGTGGTCACCGACTAGGACAATAAACAAAGACATAAACCAATAAGAACAAACTCAGTTCATACTCCAGAATCCCAGAAACACTCAAGAATTAGAAGCTGAATTTCAATGAGGGGTCAAAAACAAAGTGCTTAGTTGGAATGGGTTTAAGGAACAGATGCCTTCCTGGAAACTTGACTCTCAGTCAGGTGTCTGCCCTTCCCTGATCCCCACAGAGGCTTATTCTCTGAAGAGGTTGAACCAGACAGGCTCAAAACTGGGACAGACACCAAGCACATGGGAAATCAGGATGAAGAGTCATATTGAATGAAAACAAAGCACAAGGAAGTCTGTGTAGAACTGGGAGACCCTGGGCTCCTTCTTGAGCACCTCAGAAAAATGGGAGGTAGGTTTTTGAATCCTAAAAAGTAGATTTGTAAATTTAGTCAGCCAAGGAAAAGATGGATTAATCCTGAGATCAATAGCCTTCCTATGAAATGACTAGGTCTTTACTGCTACTGCCCAGGCTGAGGCCTGCCAGCTGACAAGCACTGATGGCACAAAGAATTTCCTATCAACTTGTTCGCACATTACTCACAATATGAAAAATCTCAACAGACAAGGCAGAGACCAAAACAAATAAATGGAAACAAAGAACTCAAAGGAAAGGAAATAATCCAGGAAGTATAGCAAAAAATTCTTCAAAATTTCCCTAAGCCATGTTTAGTATCTTCAAAACCATATGAGCAACATATTATTTATTGAAAAAGAAAAGATTCATTAAAAAATTTGTTTTAATGTTCATGTATTTTTCAGAGAGAAAGAGACATAGTTTGAGAGGAGGAAGGGCACCAAGAGAGGGAGGCACAGAATCTGAAATAGCCTCTAGGCCTGAGCTGTCAGCACAGAGCCCGATGCGGGGCTCAAACCCATTAACCATGAGATCATGACTGAGCCAAAGTTGGATGCCTAATTGACTAAACCATCCAGGTGTCCTTGAACAGGCTGATTTTAAAAAGAACATATGAAGAATAAGAAGGAGCTTTTGGAAATAAATGTTACCAACAATTAAAAATTTAACTGAAGAATTAAAAAATATTTTAAATATCCATAAAGCAGAGAAAACCAAAAAGAAAATAAACAGTAAAAGAATATTTTCTAAAATGGAAAGAAATTAATTTCAAAATTGAAAAGATCCCCTGAGTTGCAAAAAATGATCCATATCAGGGATGAAAAGAAAGTCTTATAAGTTTCCACAAAGAAAACCAGCAGATCACAAAGAATGAATTAGGAATCAGAATAGTCTATAGCTTTAAGTAACAATATAGGGACCTAGAAAAGTACAAAGCAATGTCTTCAAAAGGTTATGAAAACATTTATTTTGTACTTATTTATTCTAAACTAGAATCCTATACACAGGTTATTAATCAAGCTACTAAGTATGAATACAGGCATATTTGTATGTGTTATGACATAAACCAAGAACAAGCTATATAACCCACAGCTTGGGTATTTAACACAAACATGATGGAAAAGAAACTTCTCAAGAAGACGGTGAAGGGAAGCCTCCGGACAGCAGGCTTGGAGATCAACTAGTCCAGACTGGATTAGAAGGACTGACAACATCAAGGACAATCTCAGGGGGAACAAAAACTGATAGGTTACTTGACTCTGCTTTGTTTCTGAAGTTTTATACTTTAAACAAATAGTCTGGAACCTCAATTTGTGATTGAGATTATAATAATTCATTATATTAATTATGAACAATTGAAGAAGAGGCAATTATGACTAAGAAAATCTAAAAGTTATGCAAAGAAGGATAGCGCTGTTAAATCACTATGGTGTACACCTAAAACTAATGTAACATTGTATGACAACTATATTTCAAGAAAAAAATAAATTTTAAAAAGTTATTCATGGAAAGGCGTGGTTGGGCGGCTCAGTCGGATGAGCAACACACTCTTAATTTCAGCTCAGGTAATGATCTCATGTATGGTAAGATCGAACCTTGCATTAGGCTCTGCACTGACAGCATAAAGCCTGCTTGGGACTGTCTCTCTCTCTCTCTCTCTCTCTCTCTCTCTCTCTCTCTCTCTCTCTCTCTCTTCCACTCACTAAAAATAAATAAACTTTTATTTAAAAAGTTATTCAAGGGGCACCTGGGGGACTCAGTCAGTTGAGTGTCCTACTTTAGCTAAGGTCATGATCTCAGGGTTCGTGTGTTCGAGCCTCACTCACATCAGACTCAATGCTGTCAGTAAAGAGCCCACTTTGGATCCTCTATCTCCCCTCCTTCTGCCCCTCCCCTACTTGCATTCTCTCAAAAATAAACATTTTTAAAAAGTTATTCAAGGAAGGAAATTTAACCATAGTATATCATGTGGCCTTGCTATGAACAGCATTTATAGCATCATAAGATTACAGATGCTCTTTATTAAAAGCCAAAAAGTAGGGGAAATATATTTGGGGACAAGAACACAACAGAGAAAATGCTCTCCTAAACCAGCGGTTTTATCTAGAGTCTTGTTCAGATTTAATTTTGTTGGTGTTTTGTGTTAACTTCCAGTAGGATATCATAATGTTTGGCTATCTCTCTTCTGGTGATGTTAGTAGGCATTGACAATCAATACCTACAATAATACTACAAGTATTAACTCATCAGGGATTATCAAATGTGATTCCTACATATATGATCCTTTTTTGATTTATCAGTCAGATTATTTCTAAAAGGGATTTTCACCCTCCCCCATTAAAACTAGGTTATCATGAGGTAAATTTCATAGAGGAATCACAGAAAATAAATGCTTAGTCATTTGCTTTATCAGTTTTAAACAATGATTTTTATTTTTATAAAGATTTCTCTTGGGTTTTGTGTTTTAATTTGTAACCTGCTATTTCTCTCATTACTTACAGTATTTCCCATTGATTCTTTTGGAATTTCCAGATATGTCATCAAAAATCTGCAAATAAAGATAATTTCACCTCCTTCTAGCTTGCTTTCATTATCTGTAAAGATATCACTCTGCTCTTTTCTCTTTTTTTTCATAGTTTTGCATGGGATTCAACCAATAATTTTTCTATTGGTTAGTTTTAGTAAAATAAACTATTCAGTAGTTTAAGAGGGGTGTGGCCAAGATAGCTTTTCTAGCTTCCTAAAATAAAGTTCTTTCATCTTTTTCACAAAGTTAAAAAAAAAATGAAGAAAATACAGTGCACACTGAAATCTTCCCCCTTCTGTTTTGCCCCAACACTTCTATCTGATCTATCTATCTCCCTTGTCCCTGTTGAACGTGACCTGCACAGAAGTCTACTTCAACACTTTCTATTCAGTAAGGGATTAATCCTGGAAAGGTGCTTCAATTTGGCTTTCTAGAGAAGTCACCAAAAGGCCAGCAGACCACTCTGATATCAGTAGACCACCATCGTCTCCTTGCACTCCCCTACTCACAGAAGCTATCCAAGTCCCTCCCAACTGCTGCCACTCTCTTAAGAATGACCCAACAAGTATGCACCTGATTGTAACGGTCAAGGGCGGGGGGGGGGGGGGGTGCTTCTCGGAGAGTGCCTTCCCTAAGCTTCTATCCTTACATTTTCTGATGCCACGCAGTTCTGAAAACTATTCATGTGTTCCCCTCACCCCTATTTTGAGGTTCATGGAGTTACCTTTTCATCTTTATTTGCTGCCAACATTATCCACTGGTTTTGGTTTCACTACACTCGTTGTTCCATTTTAAGAGGAGTCTCAAAATCTATTCCACTCCCAGACTCCTCTATTTGATCTTTTAAGCTGTGTTCAAGCATTACTTAAATAAAGATAACTTTACAGAGAGAGAAATACCAAAAGCATTAGGCAAGACTCAACTTCCCTTAATAAGAGTTGAAATTAATTCCTTTTAAATATTAAAAATATTGGAACTCCACTGTTATCATTTATAATGCAATGGACACAATGACTTTTAAAATCCCATGACCCCTGGTAGCAACAAGCACACCCAGCACCCATATCTTGGTTTCTAACTACCACTTTCCAGTAAAAGGAACTGAGATTCTTTAAAGAATGACTACTTTTAGGCTTCGGGTTGGGAAAATACAGTATAAGTCAAAAGGGTCTTGAAGGATCAGAAAGTAAGGGAGTGTTCAAAAACAGAGGGATGAAGACATCTCAAAAGAACACAGCACCCATCCTAAATGAGTCCCCAGTGACTAAAGCAGGAAGAATCTGAGCAACAAAAGAAGTAACATACCAGTAGATGAGAACTAGCGTTGCAGAAAAAATAGAGGACAATTAGTTAAATTTAAATTTCAGGAAAACAGGAAATAATTTAGTATAAGTATGCCTCATTGCAATATCTAAAAATGCCAATTTCTATACATCATTTATAGGTTGCCATATAATATTTTCAATATTTATTTATATATTTTGAAAGAGAACACACATGAACATGGAAGGAACAGACAGAGAGGGAGAGAGAGAATCCCAAGTAGGCTTCATGTTGAGAATGCAGAACCTGACGCAAGGTTCAATCTCACAAACCATGAGAACACAACTGGAGGTGAAATCAAGAGTCATATGCTTAACTGACTGAGCCACCCAGGTGCCCCGACATGTAATAATATTAAGAAATCTATATAGTCAAATACACATAATTCTCTTTCCATAACATAGGCTTAATCATTCTCAACAACTTCTTTCATTTCTTCTAAATGCTACTAAAGGTTCCCCTACGAGTTAGGGATATATCTATGACCTAGATGGATGCTACCTTGCACTCATAGACAAGATCATGGGGCCAGTATGGGGGAAAAAAACAAATAGATAATCAATGATCCTAACAAATGCTGCATTGATAGTATTTATTTCAGCTTCATTAACACAAAATGTGACAAGATTTGTGCAGTGCCACACAGTTTAACTGAATTAAAGTGTCAATACTTTCCTAGCGGTTGACATTTCTGCCTCTGTTTTACCCTCATCAAATGTAATATTTAATACTTGTGAAATGGCATGTTTCTTAGCAAGATGATATAATAAGAATTCTCTTAGCATTTTCCTCTTAGCTTTTATAATTTTTTAATTTTTTTAATGTTTTATTTATTTTTGAGACAGAGACAGAGCATGAGTGGGGAAGAGCAGAGAGAGAGGGAGACACAGAATCGGAAGCAGACTTCAGGCTCTGAGCTAGCTGTCAGCACAGATCCCGATGCAGGACTTGAACCCACGAATGTGAGATCATGACCTGAGCCGAATTCGGAGGTCCAACCAACTAAGCCACCCAGCTGCCCCTCCTCTTAGCCTTTAAACTGTTAGAACATCACTCAAAAGGTTCTTAAGTGTAAGCTAAATCTGAAAATTAATTTTATTCTTTAAATTTTTTGTTTGTTTGTTTATTTTGAGAGACAGAGAGAAGAGAGAGAGAGAGAGAGAGAGAGAGAGCGAGCGAGCACAGCAGAGGAGGGTCAGAGAGAGAGGGAAAGAGAGGGAATCCCAAGTAGGGTCCACACTGCCAGCACAGAGCCTGACCTGGGGCTCGAACTCACAAACTGAGATCATGACCTGAGCCAAAACCAAGAATCAAATGCTTCATGAACTGAGACACCCATGCACCCCTTAAAACTACTTAATTTTAAAAGATCATAAGGTTTTTTAGAAGGTTAAACATGGTCCAGTTTGGGGAATATAAGTTTCAGTAAATCTTTTATAGTCAAAAAGCAGCATTCACCTCAGAATATTACACCTCCTTAAAACAAAAGGTAGACTTGCCTTAATACAGTGTGAGTTTAGAAAATTTCAGTATGATGAACAGGATTTCTCTTAAAAAGATCAATTTTGGGATGCCAGGGTGGCACAGCTGGCTAAGAGCCTGACTCTTGACTTCGGCTCAGGTTGTGATCTCACAGTTTGTAAGACAGAGCCTCACATCAGGCTCTGTACTGACCGCGTAGAGCCTGCCTGGGATTCTCCCTCCCTCTCTCTCCTCCCCGCCCCTTGCCTGTGTCCTCCGTCTCTCTCTCTCAAACTGTTTTTCAAAAGATCAATTTCAACATCTAGCTCTTAAATTTTAAAACATTTACACTGAAAACAAACTGGTACAACACAAGTAAACAAATTTTGACACTTATTCTGAAGTGACATTCTTTGTCATTTGTGAATTTGTGAATTTCCCAAACTCAAATCAATCTGTACTGCCCACAAAAACAGGTAAGTTCAATATCCTTTCCAAGGGTTTGAGAAGGCAAAAGATCGTTAATTATAAATTCCTCTTCCTGGAAACAACTAGGACAAAAAAAGCTTCCAAAAATAAGTTGAATCATTTGTGATTGCTGGGTCCTTACAGACAGAGTCTGTGTACAGACTGCGCTCTCACTCTCCCCCAAAACATCAAACCACCCTGCGAGAGAATGCATAATCACGCACTGATAAAGCCTCTCACCCTCTTCCAGCACAGCAAGGTACTGCTGTAAGAGGCAAACTCCGGACTCCCTGCTGATGAAAAAGACTGCACTTACCGAGCTGGGGCTGGAGTGCCGCCTAACTTTTGGTGATTCTTTGCCAGCGGAGGAGGACTTAAAGTTAATGCATGCATTGTTCTCGGAATGCACCCTCTTTACTTGATTAGCTGGTTTCTCAAATGGGTCAAAAGTGCTCTGTGTCCTCTGAACCCTGACTTTCTTATCCTCAGGAATTGTGTCCAGGGGTTTGATCACTGAGTCCATTCCCTGGCAGTTCCGTGTAGACATCTTTGTGACACATATCTAGAAAAAAAGAAAAAGAAATTCAGAACTCTCCACTAACAACTTAATATTACTAAACATGAAATTTATTATTCTAGAAAACATGCCAATATCCATTTCAGGAAATACCCAGAAAGGCCACATTCTAAAAACTATACCGGCTTAAATCCCAATATGAAAAGTTCTTCATAATCATTATGCTTTCATTCATTTAGAGCAGACCCTAAAAATGCTATCCCGTAAAACGAGAAGCTTAAGGATTAGATTACTAGTGCCCTAAGGAGGTTCTTGAACCCCATCACATGTTTTACCATCTGCCTACTAGGAGGATTATTCTGAATCATTAGGAAGTTGGACAACTTGCCTTAATAATAATTATTATTTTAGAAAAAATAGGTTGTGCTAAATCAGATGGGCATTTTGGCTGATGGATCATCATAGACGCAGCTAAAACAGCTAGACAAAAAGGGCATCATGTTTCCAAAAGTAAATCTGTCCCCATTCAAAATTCATCGCCAAACTGGAATCTAACATTTGAGCATATAAAAGAACTAATGGTTAGAGAAGCTGAAAAATTGAAAACGGTGTTTTTTTCTAAAACCAAAAGTAATGGATGCAAAGAAATACTACTGTAAAAGGGAAACACTGAATAACATTCATTTCAAAATCCACAAGACCACTACTTGCTTCCCAGCTTCCCTCATTCTCCTCCTACCCTGCCTGCCCCGACTCTCTCAACTTATTTTAGTTTCTCTAGCCTTTGCCCCATTGTTTTCCACTTTATGTTCTAAACCTTTTGTTCTTCCTATACTTTGGAGACTTTGTTGTTCTTATTATATAACTTTATGGCTTCTGGCCTGTCTGTGAAGCTAGGTAAACCCTCTTGTTCTCTCTAGAGAAAAGGCAATTCTGAAATTGCTTTTAAAGGTTTTTATAATTGCTGTGAAAAGCCTCCCTATCTTTATTTTAAAAAGCAGGAAAACAGAAGACTAACTGGTAAAAAAAAAAAAAAAAACGCAAAGTATCTGAATGTTATATATAGGATGGTTCCACACAAGAAGTACGTGTATCTAGTGTGTGAAAAGATACAGAGAGACACAGATAACATGAAAACACACAGATACAGACATAGATACAGATAACTGTAAGTGTGTGTACAAGCATAGAGACGGTGCAGAAGAAAACACACCAAACTGTTACCATAAGACACTTCCAGACATATGAACTGAATTGGTAAAGAATAAGATTACTAGGAACCAAGATGGCGGAGAGGAAGGAAGCGCGGTAAACTTCATCTGCCCCATCTATCGAACTGAGAAGGACATTACTCTCATCTGCAAGAGCGGAAGGAGAAAATACGGACTCCAGAAAGAAGAGAGAGAACCTCAAAGATACCTGAGTGAGTGAGTGTGAACTGGGGAGATTGGAAAACAAGCCAACTCGAGACGGGCAGAGAAGGTGGGAGCTCCAGCCCAACACAGGCCAAGCGAGCGGAGCCCGAGAGACAAAGGGAAGGGACAGAGAGACTGAATACGCTCATAGCACCGTCTCCGGGGAAGAGGTAAAGAACGCTTAACCACGCTTGGAGAGAGAAGCTCACTCCATAAATAACTGCTGGGTAGCCCAAGTACCAAACCCAGGTGGCGCAAGGGAAAGAACACCTTCCAGCCCTGCACCATCTCGGCAGGGAGTCAGCAGCCATGGCAGCTGCTGCGACAAGGGCACTCACTTCGACCTCAGTTTGGGGAGTGGGAGCACGCACCTCATTTCCACGGCGCATCTCGCCCCCGACATTGGCCTCGCGAATGCCGAATCCCGGGTGCCAACAGGGAAAACATAGCCCCCACACCTGCGCCATCCCGGCAGGGAGTTGGCAGACATGGAGGCCTGGGCACACACTCGGTCTGCAGGAACTCCCGCTCATTTCCGGCAGTGCACGGCGCCTCAGGCCACACCTGCGCAAAGCCAAGAGAAACTCATTCCTCCCCCAACACAACAGCAATCCCAGCTGGGGGCTGGGAATACGCAGTCGTGTGTGTCTGTGAAGGTGCGCACTTCACCTCCTGCTGCGCATCTCACCTCAGGCAGGGGCAGCCGAAATCCCTGCCTGAGCCAAGACAAACTGATTCCTCCCCCTAAGAAGCCAGCCACCAAAGCAAATACATCTCATCTGTGGTAGCATAAACGTGCATGGACTGGAACTTTGAACCAAGGCGGGCCTGGAAAATACAACTCTGCTCAACCACCGCACAAGGAGATTGGACTCATTAGAGTGGCCTACAGTGCCTAGTTCCAGCGGAGCCTATCTAATCTCTGCAGACACCAAGGCAGAGCCTCTGAGAGCAGCCTCCAAGACCTACCACATCAAACCACGCATATCAATGAGGGGGAGCTGTTGCTTTTTTTTTTTTAATAATTTTGTTTCTTTATTTCTTCAACTTTTTCTTTTCTTCTTTTTTTGTACTTATTTTTTATTATTACCATTTTATTTACTTAAACTTTTTACTCCTCATTTTCCTTTCTCCTTTCCCCCTTTTGTTACCTTCTTGCAATCTAGATATATTCTCCTGTAACTCATCCTTACCTCTCCCCTCAACTGGTCATACACTTTTAGACTGTCTACTGTCTTTTATCGTCTCTGACCCTCTTTATATTTTTCTTTTTTTTCTTCGTCTCTTCTTTTCGTCTCTTTCTTCTCCATTTTCTTTCTTTTCTTTCCCCCTTTTAATGTGTTTGTTTGTTTGTTTTATCTGTGCATTTGTGTGCTTCTGTTCCCTCTGTGTTTGTCTGTCTGTTTTCCTTCTTAGGGCTACACCAAGAAACAAGCAAAAGTGTGCATGACAGCGAGTCCCAAATACTGCTGAGTAGGGAAATAAAATATTCAAAGCCACAACAAGAGAAACCGAGAGACTCCATTAAAAGAATATTTCCTGAAACGACAGGCCCTGAACAGTCAATAACCCTCCTTTAACAGAGAAATATTAACAGGGGCACAGTGCACAATGAGCTATCTAAAGGTGACAAGAGACAGAAAACTAGCAAAAATGAGAAAACGAAGAAACTCTCCCCTGAAGAACCTCCAGGAGGAAGTCACAGCCACAGAACTGCTCAAGGCAGATCTAGACAACATACCGGATCAAGAATTTAAAAAACTTGTCATAAGATTAATCGCTGGGGTGAGAAAAGCATGAAAGAATCAACTGAGACAGTGACTAGGCACTTTGAAAATAGGTGTGATGAGTTAAAAAAGGCTATAGATGAGGTGAATAACAAACTGGAGGCAGCCACCTCAAGGATTGACAAGGCAGAGAGAAGAATAGGTGAATTAGAAGATATAGTTCTAGCAAAAGACGAAGCAGAAAAAAAGAGAGAGAAACTGATCCAGGAGCAGGAAAGGAGAATTCGAGACCTGAGTGATACAATCAAATGGAACAATATCCGTATCATAGGAATTCCTGAAGAGGAAAACAGAGATAAAGGTCCTGAAGGGATACTAGACCAAATTATAATCGAGAATTTCCCAAATCTGGGAAAAGAAATAGACATTCAAATTCAAGAGGCACAAAGAACCCCCTTAACACATAATTTGAATCGGCCTTCAGCATGACATATCATAGTGAAACTGGCAAAATATAAAGATAAAGAGAGAATTCTGAAAGCAGCTAGGGAGAAAAGGGCCCTCACATACAAAGGAAAACCTATCAGAGTGGTTACAGACCTAAATAATGAAACTTGGCAGGCAAGGAAGGAATGGCAGGAAATCCTCAATGTGATGAGCAGAAAATACATGCAGCCAAGAATCCTCTACCCAGCAAGCCCGTCTTTCAAAATAGAAGGAGAGATAAAGGTTTTCCCAAATAAACAAAAATTGAGAGAATTCATGACCACCAAACCAGCCCTACAGGAAATCCTAAGAGGGACTCTATGAGGGAAAGATTGCAAAAAATACAAGGTGCCAAAGACACCACTATAAACATGAATTCTAGGAAGAACACAATGACTCTAAACCCACATTTTTCGAAAATAATATGGAATGTAAATGGACTGCATGCACCAACCAAACGAC
This sequence comes from Suricata suricatta, assembly GCF_006229205.1. Lineage (NCBI taxonomy): Eukaryota > Metazoa > Chordata > Mammalia > Carnivora > Herpestidae > Suricata > Suricata suricatta. The sequence goes on along the minus strand of NC_043701.1, from coordinate 77,169,583 downwards.
ACAGGGTAGCAGAATGGACAAAAAAACAAAACCCATCTATTTGCTGTCTACAAGGACTGAATTTCAACCGAAAGACACCTTCAGGTTGAAAGTAAAGGGATGGAGAAATATCTATCAGGCAACTGGAAGCCAAAAGAAAGCTGGAGTAGCCATACTAATATCAGACAAACTGGACTTTAAAGTAAAAGCAGTAACAAGAGATGAAGAAGGACATTATATAATTATTACAGGGTCTCTCCATCAGGAAGAGCTAACAATTATAAATATGCACCAAATGCGGGAGTGCCCAAATACATAAAACAATTAATCACAGAAAGAAACAATC
>NC_043701.1:77166879-77169158 GCF_006229205.1 Suricata suricatta | reverse complement strand
GGAACTGATAGATATATTTAGAACTCTGCATCCTGAAGACAGGAAATTCACCTTCTTTTCGAGTGCACATGGCACATTCTCCAAGATAGATCACACACTGGGGCATAAAGCAGCCCTCCATAAGTATAAACAAATAGAGATCATACCATGCACACTTTCAGATCACAATGCTATGAAACTTGAAATTAAGCACAGGAAAAAGCCTAGAAAACCTCCAAAAATGTGGAGGTTAAAAACCACCCTACTAAAGGATGATTGAGTTAATCAGGCAATTAGAGAGGAAATTAAAAAGTATATGGAAACCAACGAAAATGAAAATACAATCCAAAATCTCTGGGATGCAGCAAAGGCAGTCCTAAGAGGAAAGTATATTGCAATCCAGGCCAATCTCAACAACCTAGAAAAAGTGCAAATTCAAAATCTAACAGAGCACCTACTGGAACTAGAAGGGAAGCAGCAAGAGCACCCCAAACCCAGCAGAAGAAAAGAAATAATAAAGATCAGGGCAGAAATAAACAATATAGAATCCTCTAAAAGAACAGTCGAGCAGATCAATGAAACCAAGGTTTGGTTCTGTGAAAAAATAAACAAAATCAATAAACCTCTAGCCAGGCTCCTCAGAAAGAAAACAGAGAGCACCCAGATAGACAAAATCATGAATGAAAAAGGATCTATTACAACCAATCCCTTAGAAATACAAGCAATCATCAGAGATTACTATGAAAAATTATATGCCAACAAACTGGACAACACAGAAGAAATGGAAAAATTCCTAAATGCACATGCACTGCCAAAATTCAAACAGGAAGAGATAGAAAGCATGAATAGACCCATAGCCAGTAATGAAATCGAACCCGTTATCAAAAATCTCCCAACAAATAAGAGATCAGGGCCAGATGGCTTCCCAGGGGAATTCTACCAGACATTTAAAGCAGAGCTCATACCCATTCTTCTCAAACTATTCCAGAAAATACAAATAGAAGGAAAACTTCCAAACTCATTCTACGAATCCAGCATCACCTTGATCCCAAACCAGACAGAGACCCAGCAATAAAAGAGAACTATAGACCAATATCCTTAATGAATACAGATGTGAAAATACTCAACAAGATACTAGCAAATCGAATTCAAGGGCACCTAAAAAGAATTATCCATCATGATCAAGTGGGATTCATTCCTGGGATACACGGCTGGTTCAATATTCACAAATCCATCAGTGTGATCCATCACATTAACAAAAGAAAGGATAAAAACCATATGATCCTGTCGACAGATGCAGAATAAGCATTTGACAAAATACAGCACCCTTTATAAATAAAAAACCTTGAGAAAGTCGGAATAAAGGAACTTACTTAAACATTATAAAAGCAGTTTATGAAAAGCCCACAGCTAGTATCATCCTCAATAGGGAAAAACTGAGAGCTTTCCCCCTGAGATCAGGAACACGACAGGGGTGTCCACTCTCACCACTACTGTTTATCGTAGTGCTGGACGTCCTTGCATCAGCAATCAACAACAAAAGGAAATAAAAGGCATCAGAATTGGCAAAGAGGAGGCAAACTTTCCCTTTTCGCAGATGACAAGATACTCTACATGGAAAATCCAATCAACTCCACCAGAAGCCTTCTAGAACTCATCAATGAATTCAGTAAAGTTGCAGGGTACAAAAATCAAAGTACAGAAATCAGTTGCATTCCTATACACCAAAAATGAAGCAGCGGAAAGAGAAATCAAGAAACTGATCCCATTCACGAATGCACGAAAAACCATCAAATACCTAGGAGTAAACCTAACCAAGGATGTAAAAGACCTACATGATGAAAACTATAGAAAACTTATGCAAGAGATTGAAGAAGACACCAACAAATGGAAAAACATTCCCTGTTCATGGATCGGAAGAATAAACATTGTGAAAATGTCATTACTACCCAAAGCAATCTACACTTTCAATGCAATCCCCATCAAAATTGCACCAACATTCTTCACAAAGCTAGAACAAACTTCCTCAAATTCGTATGGAACCACAAAAGACCCCGAATGGCCAAAGTTATATTGAAGAAGAAAACCAAAATGGGAGGCAGCACAATCCCAGACTTTAGCCTCTACTACAAAGCTGTCATCATCAAGACAGTATTATGGTATTGGCACAAAAACAGAAACATAGACCAATGTTATAGAACAGAGAACCCAGAACTGGGCCCACAAATGTACGCCCAATTAATTTTTGACAAAGCAGGAAAGAGTATCCAATGGAAAAAAGACTGCCTCTTTAGCAGGTG
>NC_043701.1:77164564-77166779 GCF_006229205.1 Suricata suricatta | reverse complement strand
GGGGGGAAAGAGGTGGTGGTGATGAAGGAGGGCACTTATGGGGAAGAGCACTGGGTGTTGTATGGAAACCAATTTGACAATAAACTATTTTTTTTTAAAAAATAAGATTACAAATTATTTATAGATCCTGTATTGTTTGAATCACATAATAAACACGTCTGGCAATGTAATTTTTGAAAAGTGCTAAAATAGGAAAGTATGTTTAATTACATCATACCCTTTCATAAAATTTTTTAAACAAACCAAACCAAAAAAAGTTTAATTAAATCTTAAGCTACAGCTCTGTCCTACAAGTATGTCTCAAATGCAAAGCACAGGTTGAATTTTAATTAAATCAAATGAGAAGGATATCATCACAAAGCTGTTGAACATGTCTTAGAAAGACTTAAGGCAGATTTAGTGATAATTCTGACAAAATATGTGCAGGATCTATATACGGGAACTTATAAAACATGGTTGAGAAAAGTAAAACCTTAAAAAAAGAAGAAAAGAAACCAATTCATGGGTCTTTGAACTAGCTGTGACACTTTCGGGAAGAAGCCAATCTCTGTTTCAGCCACAAAATATTACTAGTTTCTCACAATTTAAAATGAGATTTACATATGCATATATAAATCAAATAAGATAAAGATTGTATATAAAATGATAATGTGTAAAGATACAAATGTGAACTGAATTGAAACACAGGTAAAGGGAAAATGGTGACTATATTTGGACTCCAGCTCTATTCTTGAAAATAGCACCAGGAAGCAGAGTGCAGCGGGAAACACCTCCTAGTTTTGCAAAAAGAGACTACAAAGCTCACCCCACATTCCATTCAACCCTATATTCTACTTTTTATTAAAGGTCCTCGAACTATCTTAATAAAATATATTTTATCACATAGAATATTGGCTTTTCTCTGTGTATGTGAAAACCTTTTTCTAGATACACGGGGGAAATTTAACCATGCTGTATAAAATGTAACACACGGAGACCAAAACACCCACGGCAACAAATATTAGTAAAGGTAAAAGACAAATGTCACTTCACCATGTCAGCAGAGGAAAGAAGGGCACCATCAAAGCTGAAAGAATGAACTTCATACTTAACAAGTTCATGAAATCGCATAAACTATTATAAACCTGTGATTTGCTGCTCTTTGTGCTACCACTTGTGGCAAAGCTAAGACTCACAAGGTTATCTCTGAAGTTTAGCAGACAGAGAGACTCCAACTGGAAATTCTGATAAATTACCTGAGTCTATACAATTTAAACAAGAGAACTGTTAGAGAACCTACTGCAAGTAAGGTCTCATCTCCTTCCTCATATTTATATGTTCAGTCAGGCAATCTCTCATTTTATAGATCTGACTACAGCACACTTGACAATTGTAAACATCAGTGTGAACTATGCCCCTATAGAAAATCAGCCTCTCTAAAGTATCCTACCATTAAAACAGAAGAGTGGCAGCCTTTTCTAATTTTCAAGAGGAAAAAGTATTCTTTTTTTAAGTTTATGTGTTTATTTTGAAAGAAAAAATAGAAAGGGGGAAGGGGGGGGGGACAGGCAAGCAGGGGAGGGGCAGAGAGAGACGGAGGAGGAGAATCTCAAGCATTCTCCACAGTGTCAGGGCCTGACATGATGGGGTTCAATCTTATGCAACCAGAGGTCACCATCTGAGCCACAATCACTGAGCCACCCAGGCGCCCCAAGAAAAAAGTTATTTCAACAAAATTTTCTAAACCTTAAATATTTCCCACAAACATTCTTAAGCACTTCACATGCATCATTTTTCTCATCTACTAAGAGACAACAAAATACATAGAGAAAACTATCATTAACATAAAATAAACTCCTTGGAAATAGTATACTTATGTGGAAACATGCCTATGGTTGTGATTTTATTTACTATATTCACAACATAATTTCTTGCTAGTTAGTTCCTGGTTCGTATGATAATTCTAAATATATCAGTAACCCATTGTGGTTTGCAGAGTACCAGGTTTTCCAGGTACCCCATGAGCAGAACACACTTGAAACTCAGTATCTTCTTTTTTTTTTTCATAATAAGTTATATTTTTTTTTCATATTTTTTTAACATATGCAATTATTTTCCATCCTTTACAATACAGTAGTTGCAATGACACTCAAAACAGAAAAGCAAAGTAAAAAATCAATACACCAACTTCTGTTTCATGTAATTAGACTTATACAGAAATTAGAAGGTTAAGTAA
>NC_043701.1:77123850-77164464 GCF_006229205.1 Suricata suricatta | reverse complement strand
AGGAAACAATCAAGAAAACTAATAGGCAACCGACAGAATGGGAAAAGATAGTTGCAAACGACATATCAGATAAAGGGCTAGTATCTAAAATCTACAAGGAACTCACCAAACTTCACACCCACAAAACAAATAGCCCAGTGAAGAAATAGGCAGAAGACATGAACAGACACTTCTCCAAAGAAACTCAGTATCTTCTTATCCAGTTCCATGCCGGCAAGAATGTTGTCTACATTACTGCACCCTTTTCCTACTGTGCCTCACCTGGTGCCTGGCCCACAGTAAAGCTCAATAAGGTTCTGTCTAATTAACATCAAATTCGAGAAAGTTCAGTCAAAGATATAATCTTCTTACTCTGTTGGTAAAAATACTGAATCTCTGAAACATTTATTACCAAAAGCTATTGTCAGAAAGACAGCAGTCCTGACACAAAAATAATAAATATACATATATATGCATATGTACCAATAAAGTTTTTTTTTAACAAGCTCATTGTGATAGAATTCTAAAATGACACCTAATGTCCCTCACCTTTGGAAGTGAGCTATACTCGTAACTATACTCTGAATGCAACATCTCTCACCTTTAAATAATCTCCTCCCTCCCTTTTAAGTGTGAATATGAGGAAATCACTGAACCCATGATTATATTCTGTGATGCGACAAATGAGAGATAATCCTGAGTGGGCCTGACCTAATCAGGCGAGCTCTTTTAAAAGCAGAGAGTTTTCTCTAGCTAGTCACAGAACAAACTGGGAGATGTGACTTGGGAAGCCTGGAAGAAAGCAAACATTTCATGCTGTGAACTGAAATGGAGACCACACTGCACAGCACTGCAAGACAGCCTCTAAGAGCTGAGAGTGCTCGCTGGCTGACAACTAGCAGGAAAATAGGGAATGTGCTCATGTAATAACCACAAGAACATTATTTCTGCCAACAACTAGTTGAGGATTGAGAGGATCCTGGCTCCAGGTAAGAACCACAACCATGCCCAATATCTTGATTTAGAGGGAGCCCAAGGGCAGAAAAACCAGCTGTGCTGTGCCTGGACTTTCACAGAAACTGAGCTAATAAGCTAGTAAATTTGTGGTGATATGTTACACAGCAAGAGAAAACTAATACACTCACTTTACTCAAACTGCTTGAAGTGCTTTGATATTTGAGCAGAATGTTCTTAGGAACATGTTGCGGATACCATTTCCTGAATCTGATATTCAGGAGAAAATAAGTGATGATTCTTATGATCACTATTAGTAAATGACCATATATCAAGAGTTTTCTGCACGCTGCAACTCCATCAGTATTAGAATGTCCACAAACAAGTTCTCTTCATAATTAAGTTTATATGCAATTAATCCTGGACTCCATTTTGCCTGGGGTTTATGTGAATAACATCGTTATCAACACCTGCTTTGTGCATGTATCATCATCCAGGAAAGCAGTCTATACCTGAATTTTCCAATAGGGCAAAGTGACTGCTCTGGAAAAGTTTCAAGTTTCCAATATTTGTGACAAACAACTTAAATGTGATCTGGCCAGCTCTGTTAACCGCAAGCAGAACAGAAAGTAGAATCCAGACTCTTCATAAAGATATAGGGAACCAGCCTTGTTGACCTCATGAGATTGTCAGGCAAGTCACTTTGCAGACCCCAAAAAGAGGAAAGGGTCGGGTCTAGAGAAAGATGCAGGCAAAATGAAGTAAGAATAATACTCATTTCCCCTAGAAAGCTGCAATTTCTGGAGGCTCATAGAATAAAACTATTGAAGAACCCAGGATACATGAAGAGAAGAGTAGAATATCCCAGAAGTCAGATCATACACAGGTGCTACTGCCCATGTCTTCATCTGATTCCTTCTACAGCTTGTCAGCAATCTAAATAGACACTCCCCTACCCAAATAGAGTATCTTTGTTCTCACAACAAAATGCTTATGGTCAGTGCAGTAGAAAGTCTTGACGATAGATATAATCTATCAGATTTTCATAATCTGATACAATAACAAAACTCAAGGACAGAAGCATGATATGTCAAATTGGGAAAATCAATAGAAGCCCATAACCTCAATAAGGCATGTTTTTCCAACCACCAAACAGTAGCTCTTTGATGCATTACTAACTTTCCTGCGTACCCCTAGTGCCCAAATTTTTGTCTATGTTCCAATTCTTCACTATGAAAAAAGAGGAATCCTTGAAAAGTAACTTGACTCCAGCTCACAGGGTAGAAAACAAAAAACAGCTGTGAAATATCCAGCTGTTTCCAGAAAAGTAGAATCCTTTCAAAAATGTCATGGGCAAGGCTAGAAGGGACAAAAGAGTGTGCCTATAGGGATTCCTAGTAGCCAAATGGTAGTTATGTATTGGCACATCACAAGAAAAATAAAATTATGGTTAAGGGGAAAATGTTGAGTTATTGAAACACCATGAGTTCAATATGATTTCAAAAGAGAAAAGTTAATATAAAGGGCAAAGGGCAGTTATAAAATACAAGAAACATGAATATAATAGGATATGTTTGGCTTTAATGCATGGAACTGCATTAAGTAAGGAATAAGGAAACTAATACTATAAAAAGTAGGAACTGTACTCCAAAAACAGGAATGACTGGCCAGAGCCTGCAAGAGGCCTAAGCATCACAACTGTAGAGAGAGCAGCAACACAGCATGCCCTAATCACAGTCCAGGTCAACATAACACAATAACAGACTAAAGAGTATGTGCTGTTGCCTAAACAATCTTTTGCAAAGAATATGTCTAGTGGAGACACACCAGACTACAAAGAAAACTTTTGTGAAACCAAGGTGGGAGGCATTTTTTGGGAAATGTATTAAATTGTAATAACTAAGTGAAATTTAACCCTTAAAAAGAAAACTCAACTGACTGCTAACCAGTGACTCAGATCTGAATCACTTTGGAAAAAGCAACCAAGATCCCAATAGCTGTTACTCAGATCCTATAACCCTTTCTTATTCTGAGAAGGCACTGTTTTATTTGTGGTTCTGTAAAGATTACACAATCCCAAGAGTCAAAAAAATAGTACTGAAACCCCTTGGAAATAATTTAAATAGGTGCATCTAGAACCTTAGGTATAAAAAGACACACAAATTTTAATAATATTAGTCAAACACACAATGTTGGTGTTTTAAATAGGATGAATATAAGTATAGTAATATAATTTGCAATACGCATATTTGTGCTTGTTTTCGTTTAAGGTATCTGAATTATGTTAAAACAATCAGTCACAGAAAATTAGCATTTGAAATTAAGGGAATTTAATTAAGTCAGTAACTGATGCTTCATTGTACTGAGACAAACTGGTTTTCAAAAATGCATTTATCAGCTATATATTTTTTAAGAACATAGGCACCTGTCCAAGTACTAAGGCCATAGGATGCTCCAGGCACAAAAGACCCTTGGACATTCTGTAAACCATCAGCTTTCACTGTCCTTCCACATACTTTGTTAGTGCCCTCTACATAGGGCACACCAAATCATAGACTTCCCCCCACACCAAACCATGTCCTCACTATTGTTCAAGACTTCTTTTTCACATGTAGCTGTCAAGTTTTCCAAGTAACGCTTATTAAACAGACTTTTCCCCATTGTATATTCTTGCCTCCATTGTCATAGATTAACTGACTATATAAATGTGGGTTTATTTCTGGGCTTCCTATTATGTTTCACTGACTAATGTGCCTGCTTTTATGCCAGCACTATACTGTTTTAATTACTATAGCTTTGATGCATAGCTTGAAATCTAGGAGTGTGATACCTCCAGCTTTGTTCTTTCTTAAGATGGTTTTAGCTATTTGGGGTTGTATATGGTTTCATACAAATTTTAGTATTATTTATTCTAGTACTGTGAAAAATGCCATTGAAGTTTTGATAGATATTCTGCTGAACCTATAAATTGTTTTGAGTAGTACAGACATTTTAACAGCATTAATACTTCCAATCCATGAGCGTAATATGTTTCCACTGATTTGCGTCATCTTCAATTTCTTTCATCAATTTCTTATTGTTTATAGAGTACAAGTCTTTCACCTCATTGGTTAAGTTTATTCCTTGCTATTTTATTGTTTTTTGATGCAAATGTAAATGGGACTGTTTTCTTAAATTCTCTTTCTGATAGTTCTTAGTGTATATAGAAACACAACACATTTCTGGATATTGACTTTGTATCCTGAAAATTTAATAAATTCATTTATCAGTTCTAACAGATTTTTGGTGGAGGATTTAGGATTTTCCATATATAGTATCATATCATCTATAAATAGTGACAGTTTTACTTCTTCTTTTCCAATTCGGATGCCTTTTCTTTCTTCTTCTTGCCTAACTGCTATGGCCAGGACTTCCAATACTGTTAAATAAAAGTGGCAAGAGCGGGCATCCTTTTTTTCTTTTAATGCATGCTAATTAAAATACAGTGTAGTCTTGTCTTCAGGAGTAGAACCCAGCGATTTATGTCTTACCTAAGATACCCAGTGCTCATCCCAAAAAGTGCCCTCTTTAATAACCACCACAAATTTAGCCCATCCCCCCACCCACCACCCCTCCAGCATCCCTCAATTTGTTCTCTGTAGTTAAGAGTCTCTTATGGTTTGTCTCCCTCTCTATATTTATTTTATTGTTCCTTCCCTTCCTATATGTTATTTGTTTTGTTTCTCAAATTCCACGAGTAAAATTACGTATTTGTCTTTCTCCTACTTATTTCACTTAGCATAATACACTCTAGTTCCATCCACGTTGTCATAAATGGCAAGATTTAGTTCTTTTTCATCACCACACAGTATTCCTGTGTGTGTGTGTGTGTGTGTGTGTGTGTGTGTGTGTGTATACACACATTCATACATACATACCACATCTTTATCGTTTAGCTGGCAATGGACATTGGACTCTTTCCATAATTCAGCTATTATTGATAGTGTTGCTATAAACACAGGGGTGCATGTGCCCCTCAAATCAGCATTTCTCTATCTTTGTCTTGTTTCTCATCTTAAAGGAAAAGCTCTGTGGGTCTGTCATATATGGCTTTTATTAGACCCACTTATTTAGAGCTTTTATCCTAAATGGGTGTTGAATTTTGTCAAATGCTTTTCCTGCAGCTGAGATGCATTATATGATTTCTATCCCTTGTTCTGTTAATATGACAGACAGACCTGTTTCCACAGGCAAGACAAAAGTGGAAACAAATGGGATTGCATCAAACTAAAAAACTATTGCACAGTGAAGGAAACCATCAGCAAATAAAAAGACAACCTATTAAATGGGAGAAACTATTTGAAAATGATATATTCAACAAGGAGTTAACATCCAAAATACATCTTTATAGAACTCATACAACCAATATTAAAAAATATTTTGAATAAAATATGGGTTAACAAACCCATTATCAAACTGAATAAACATTTTTTCCAAAGAAGACATAGAAATGGCCTACTGGTACATGAAAAGGGAAATGCAAATCAAAACTACAATGAGATAGCACTTCTTCGTCAGAATGGCTATTATCAAAAAGACAAGAAATAACAAGTGTCAGTGAGGATGTGCAGAAAAGGGAACTCTCGTGTACTGTTGATAGGAATGTTAATTTGTTGAAGCCACTGTGGAAAAGAGTTTGGAGACTACTCAAAAAATTAAAAATATAAATACTATATGCCGCAGCAAGTCCACTTCCAAGTATTTATCCAAAGAAAACAAAAAACACTAATCTGAAAAGACATATGCACACCATGTACATCAAAGCATAATTTACAATAGCCAAGAGATGTAAGCAGCCTAAATTTCCTTCAATAGATGAGTGGATAAAGAAGGTGTCTTATATATAGTGTAGGTATATAAATATCATGAAATATTATTCAGCCATATAAAAGAATAAAATCTTGCCATTTGCAACAATATGAGGGTATTATGCTAAGTGAAATAAGTCAGCCAGGGAAAGACAAACACCACCTGTTTTCACTTATATGTGGGATCTAAAAAACAAAACAAAGGAACAAATAAAATAGAAACAGATTCACAGATACAAAAGACAAACAGATGGTTGCCAGAAAGGAAGGGGGGGTAGTGGATGGACGAAATAGGTGGGGAAATTAAGAGGTGCAATCTTTTAATTATAAAATAAATAAGATATGGGGATATACAGCATAGGGAATATAGTCAATAATATTGTAGCAACTTTGTATGGTGACAGATGGTGACTAAACTATTGCGGTGACCATGTCAAACTATGTATACATATCAAATCACTATGTCATGCACCTGACACTAATACAATATTATAGATCAATTATTCTTCCATTTTAAAAAAATCTTCTCAAAAATTACCCTTTGGTAATTTGGAATCCCTTCCCAAAGGCCAATCACAGGAAACAGTTGTGCTATCAGTACTGCCTGAAAATAACAGACATTCCAATGAATGGGAATAAGGCTGTGTCTTCTCTATGGCTGTATTTTTACTCCTTGTTCCTACTGATGAGAAGCTAAAGTGACAAAATTTAAACAAGCAGGGATGTTTCAAGGTAGTTTTAGAAAAAAAAAGAAATCATCACAAATACCAAAAGAAACTTCTGTGTTTTTTTCCCCAGTAAATTCAATAGAACCTAGAATTCAAACAAGTTTAGAGATGTACCCACATATTTGGGTGGTCATCTGAATCAATTATTTTGGTCCACTGGTCATTAACAGGGGTCTGTACATTAGCTGTCAGACTCAAAACTCAGTAAAAATGGTTAGAAATTCAAATAGTGTTGGAGGCTCCAAAAGTCACAGTTTGACCTATGATTTTAGCTTGGAGCTATGTAAAATCCAGACAACTGTCTACCAAACTCTCAGCAGTGGATCTGAAAGAGCACAACTTAATTCAGTTAAGGTTGGCATTCATTTCAAGTGAATTCATTCAGGCTGAAAATTGTCCCTTTGAATCAACCATTTTCTGGTGACCGGCATTTTACTCAGTTCATGGTGTGATCTCGTCCACTTCTTCACCCCACACTCTTCATGAAGACAGACATTAGGGAAAGAACTGGTTTAAAGGCCTCCAAGCTGACCCACAGCAAATACTGCATTATGCATCAGGCAATGAGCCAGGTCATGGTCTTTTAACATTCATGATAGAAATATCCATGACAAGGGCGCCTGGTGGCTCAGTCGGTTAAGCCTCCGACTTCGGCTCAGGTCAGATCTCATGTTCGTGGGTTCGAGCCCCGCGTCAGGCTCTGTGCTGACAGCTAGCTCAGAGCCTGGAGCCTGCTTCCAGTTCTGTGTCTCCTTCTCTCTCTGCCCCTCCCCCTCTCATGCTCTGTCTCTCTCTGTATCAAAAATAAATAAAACATTTAAAAAAAAAAAAGAAATATCCATGACAGGTCTGATATAAAACTGGCAAATATAAATAGGTAAAAACTCTTGATACTAAAACAACCTCTTATATTTGCCCCACCCCGGTGTCCATGACTCTGTGAGAGTCCAATGGGCTTTTCCTACTCACTGTCTCCTCTCAAAATCTCCCAATAGTAATTTTTTTTAAAAGCCATCATCAGTCATCTACAAGGTTTTGAACACTTAAACCAAAATGTAACCCCTCCCAGAATTTCTTGAACTTTAAGCATTATAGAATAAAAAGCTTCATTCCTTTTAAAAGGAATTTTAGCTATGGAGGCATAAGTGGGCAAGGTTTTCTGGTGGGGGTGGGGCTAGTGGGGTGAGTGGGAAGAATTTCTAATGCCCCTGGCATCATAACTCTTGACCGCTGCCTTCATCTCTAACCTAACGTGCAAGATCTGCAGGTATGTTCCCTCTCTTTGACTGTGGTCTTCTCTTTCTCCCATGTGTGCATGGGGGGGGGGGGATAAAGGTGGTAGTGTGAATGGTTACATGAAGATATGGGATGGGTTATCTATATGTATATAAAGGGATATATGCATGAATGCATTTTTACATACAGCTATGTTTTACTGGACCCAACATCTTGCCTAAAATCAACTTCAGAGCATTAGCTAACATGCAGGCAAGCCTGCTGCCCACCTAAGTCACATAAGTGACTTAGATCAAGTCACTTAAACTCTCTGAATCTCAGTCTTCTCATCTGTAAAATGATAAAGCTGGTGTAAATAGCTCTTAAGACCTTCTACAGCTCAACAGTTCTATTACAAACTCTAGGCAGCAGTTTATAGCTGACAAATGATTTTAAATAGATTAACTACATAAGGCCAGACACATAAATTCACTTCTTTGTGCCTCCTTTTATTTTCCATTCCCCTTAGGAATTTAGGTTTAGCAACCAGGCAGCCAGGTTCACACCACAAACACTTCTGATCTCTCCAGTCTCTGCAGGTCTCCCCTCACTCCAAAATCCTGGCATTGTGTCTCAGTGATGGCATCCTGGGCCTTTGGCTGACAAATTATTTGCGAGCAGCATGATGCAGCAGGTCACATGGTAGGATGTTTGGCAAACCTTGTCCTGTCTACTAAATGCCGGCCACGTCCTTATGTCACTGCCACAACCAAAAACGTCCTCACAAAAGAACAACGTCATCTTTAGATTGTACTTCACAATCTGTCACTTATGTATGCTGTTTTACATGCTTTTATATAAGCCACTGTGGAATTTGTTTTCATGTGTTTGGTTTATTTTATTGGGATGGGAGGAGGTCTTTGTTTTGTTCTATTATGTGTTCATTATATTTCTGTGACCAGACTGTAAACACCTTGAGCACAGGAATCATTATCTTCCTTTCCTTTAAATGCTGTCCAAAGCCCAATAGATGGCGTGAAGTGGGTGTTCTGTTAATTTTTAATCAGAGATGGAATGTTTTCCTTACTATGAGCCTTCCCCTTTAACTACACATAGGCTGGTGAAAACATCAGTCCTACCTACATAACAATGAGGCACCTTCTGAGCCCAGATCTCTTCCAGTCAATGAAAAGGCTTTCACCAGCTGTTCCTACTCACCAGAATTCAATGTCTATTACTGTGATTTAATTTAAAATGCTTATTTTTCTACTGACTGATTTCTTTGGGGTTTGAACTAATTTCATTTAAATCCTGAATCCACTAGCTAATGGACACAGTTGAACGGACAATTCTTGAAGACACTATTCTCCTTTATATCAGTTCAGTGACTATAGTTTTCTAACGACCCTTACTGGGCTTCAGGCTTACCACCAAGAGGCGTGGTAATTGTTTTGCTAGTTTTATTATGAAATATTTAGGTGGTCTTCTCAGCAGCTGAAGCCTTAATATATATTGCTAAAATAATTTTAGTCAGTTGCTTTCCTTTCTGTTATAATTATATTCCTGACTTAGATATACATGATAGTCTGCTTACTGGTTTGCAAAGACAAATGCTTCTATTTACTAACCTCCAGGTTCTTTATTTCATCCAAATCATAATGATGAAATTAACATAAAGTTTAATGAACTGGTGGAATACACACGGTAAGGGTAAAAATGCCCTCTCAATTGTTAGCTGTGGCCTATATAGGTTTTTTGGAATATAGCTATCTTCGGAAATCAATACTTTACCTGGAATATTCTCTAACCCCTTTCTGCAGCGGACCAGCAGCACTGGCAATGCCTGGGATCTCAGCTCCATCCCCAGCCCTCAACTTAAGTTCTACTGAGTCCTGTATTTTAACTAAATCCCCAGAGGATTGGTGTGCACATAAAAAGTTTGATGTGCAGTTCTCTAACCATATAAGGATAGATTCTGCTGGTATGGCCAACTAAGAGATTGAGATTGTAAGAGAGGTCAAGAGTTTTAGAGGGTAAATTCGTTTCAAACTCTGGGTACCATGAGTGATAATCATTTCCATATTCCTTGGGTAAGATTTTTTACTCAAGCTTCCCACAAAAGATCATGGCAATTTCAGATAATCCTTTAATATAATTTTGAACTCTAAAATAAAATTGTCCAATAAGGTATACCCAATATATTTATAATTTTTTTTAAAAGCAATGGGATCTGGAGCACCTGGGTGACTCAGTCAGTTAAGCATCCAACTTTGGCTCAGGTTATGATCTCACGATTTGTGAGGTGGAGCCCCGCTTCAGGCTCTGTGCTGACAGACTGGAGCCTGGAGCCTGCTTTGGATTCTGTCTCAGGCTCTCTGCCCCTCCCCCACTTGTGCTCCATCTCTGTCTCTTAATAATAAATAAATGTAAAAAAAAATTTTTTAAGCAATGGGATCAGAGTAATAAGCATAGAAAAAAGAATATTCATGGGTCACAACAGCACATTTAACATTTAACATTAACATTTACATTACATTTAACATTAACATTTAACATTACCTCCTGAGTAGAAATTTGTGGATACATATTTCTAATACAGAAGCACTGTTTTGCCACTGGCTACCATATCTATGAAAAAACATTGTCACAAAATTATTCTAAGGAGATAAGAGCCCAGAATATTGCTTTGTTCTTTATTTACCAGAGTTTATTTGGTAGATTAAAAAAAAAAATAGAAGGAAATCACTTTAGGACCCAGAAACAAAACTTTTAAAGGAACTTACATTTGCAAAGAGTACCACATATCCTAAAACAGGTCCTCCCCTGGGAGGAAAAAAAAAAAAAGCCCTTTGCCTATATGGAATCTAACCATGTCCCACCCCAGACTGGACAAGGGACATAAATTAACTCCTACTCACAAGTAGAAGGCGTGACAATTCTGTAGAAGTCTGGTTGTCTCTCAATCACTCTTTCCACTAAATACATACTAAATATTCCAAAAAGATCAAGAGGAGAAAGAAGGATGTGAATTTTCTTTTTTTTTTTTTTAATGTATATTTATTTATTTTGAGAGAGAACATGAACCGGAAGGGGAGAGAGAGAATCCCAAATAGGCTCCAAGCTGTCAGCACAGAGCCCAATACATGACTCGATCTCATGAATGGTGAGATCATGACCTGAGCTGAAATCACGAGTCAGACGCTTAACCAACTGAGCCACCCAGACACCATGAATATGTGAATTTTCTGACTTTCACTTGATATCCGTAATTATAAGCTGGCTAAAATTCCATCATGGAAAAAAGTCTAGCATTCATATCATAAGGCCAAATGAATACATTGGGAGGTGAAATATTAGAATTGTCATCAATATTACCTACCATCTACCTTCTCCCATATATAGTCAGAGGGCTCAGAAAGGGGGCACATGAAATGAGAATTCCCATAAGACAGTAAGAATTCCCACACAGCAAAAGCCTGTTTCAACCTACAAAAGTCCCACAGCTGCAGTGAGGAATTAGAATACCCATTCTCGACGAAACAGAAGAATCAGGCTACACAAAGTGGCTCACAAATGCATGGCTAATTAGTGTCTTCATCAAGACACTATTCCCTTACAGCTCTCATTCTAGAAAAGAAAAAATCTGGTCTGCAAATAGGGACCTTTTCTCCCCTTTCTCATAGAACGTGCTGGTTTATTATTTTTTTAATAGTTTATTGTCAAATTGGTTTCCATATAACAGCCAGTGCTTCTCCCCACAAGTGCCCCCCACCATGACCATGAATACTGAAAATGAACCATGGACTGAAGGGGGAGGGAGGGGGTGACGTACTGGTTTAAATATAGCTTTTCTTTTTATTCTGGTTTGTCCTGGGTCCTAACCTGAAAAAGGGAAACCAGAGTGTATTTTCAAAGGACCCCACACCATGCAGAGTTCTGAGATAACCTGGCAAGAAGAAGTAATATCACCTATAATAATTTAAAAATATCTACCATGGCAGAAGTACTAACAATCAGAAAACAGATCAGGCTGAACCCAGGTTCATAGTTGTCTGAAATCGTTAACATGGTCCAGGATGCTTTCCACCTATATACATATGCTCACTGTTTGAGGGTTTTTTGGATTTGTTTGTTTGTTTAATATCCTGGGGACCAGAAAAGCTGTCATTTGTCTCATTGTGCAAAGGACAGTCTCAGGTATATTCTGAATTCTGTTTTATTTCTCTTCTGAGTTTCACTGCCCCATCCACAGCTTCTTTGTACTGAGCCAGGCTAGTTCCTCCTTCATGTTTATGCCTTTCAAATACTGGTAGCTCGCTGTTCTGTCCCTCATGTTAGATAAAGCATCCAGAAGGCATAATAGCATTAAAAATGGAAACTGAAAAAAAGAAACACACTACTGGAGGTGCTGACTGATCCATTAGGGTCTGAATTTCTTTCCCCTGGTAACCATATGAACAGTATTTAAAAGTAAAGATTATAAATATTTTTAAATTCCTTCCCTGAAGGAAAAATAAAATTGTATACTATCTTTTTTTCTGAAACAGATGACTATATTAATAAGTACAACTTCTATCTCCTCATCTACTATAACCATCCTTTTAATAAAATTTAGATGTATTATTAATGCTTGAATAATAATTTACTGACTCATGTCAAGAGTGATGTTATAAAGTTTAAAAGTTTAATGTTTTTCTTTCAATAAAATAAATCAAGATGCAAACCCGAATAAAGAATTCAGATAAAATACAGGACATCACTCAATATAGGACCGACTTTTGAAGTGCCTCAAAATTTCAGAGAATCATATATGGGTCACTAACCACACAGAATTTATGAAGAAAAACACAGGGAACAATGAACCTTTGGGGAGAAAATGGAAGTATCGTTCAATGCAGCTTTAACAACTGGTCCATCTATTGTAAAGAGCTAAAATTTCAGCAATAATAAATCTGACAGCAATCCATTAATAATAAAGTCCTAACTGATTGCATGAGGACTGGTTCTGTAAATCTTTCCTATGACTGACAAAAGTCAATAGTGACTCCGAAAGAAAAGGGTGAAAGTGAACAGAACAGACCAGTGGGACACACATATCCTGCTGCTTGGCTGCCACCTGAAAATAAGCACCAGTGCTTCCAGGAACACTTCACGGTCCTCTTTGCATTCCAGCTAGATCTCATTTAGCTGAGGAATACGACGCTGGGGCAAACTTGTATCATTTAGGGGAAAGAGGAAGTTTATGGAACATATACCCTTCTAAAAAACTTACCAGATGATCAATGGATAAATCCCCTTTTTATCCACTCAAACACAAGAACACTAACAATTGTCATATATGTTCCATAATCAAACAAACCGGAAAAGGATCCTGGACAAGATAAATGCAAGTTGACCCAAAAGAGACATGGAAATTAAGGATTTCTAGATGACAATGATAACGATGAGGGTTATTATTGAGCTCTTATTATACAATAGCTACTATGAATGATGCTTTATAAGTAGTTCCTCAATCTCTACAACCAACCCATGAGGTATGATTACTATTCCAATTTTACAGATGAGTAAACTGAAGCACACAAGAATTAAGTAGCATGTCCAATACCACATAGAGAGTAAGCAGAGGAAATGAGATTTATTCTAAATAAATTCCAAAGTCCTACCTCTTGACCACTGGGTTGTCTTCCTTACATGTTCTCTGGGATTTGTATTTTGAGAGAAATAAGCAAAGGAAAGACCTGGTCTGTAACCCGTCTCTCACTCTCCCTCCTGGTGTATAAGAATGTATTTTTAAAGCTGAGCAGAGTAAGTGCTCTGTGGTTTAAGGCTTTCTGACCCATCATTCTCCCCTCATCCCTCACTACTTTCACCACCACCACCCAAACGTAACATACCTTTGACTGTCCTAATTCTCAATCAGCCTTACATCAAAAGTCAAGGCTGAACAGCAAAGTAGTTAGGGGGCAGAAAGCATTAAGATCATTAAGAAGGATAGGCTGATGGCTTGGAAGATGGAGTAACTGTAACTCAGGCATTAGGCATTGCCATGTTGAATCTTCCTCTCCCATATATCTTTGTGTGTTCAGAATAGTATGTTAAAGGCATGGACATAAACCGCTGACTGATCGAACTATGCATCATCAAATCAGTGGATGGCAGATAAGTGGATACCTCTGGGAGCCTTAACTTGCTTTCTAAAAAGGATTCTCTATCAAAAAAAAATCTGGATTTAAGATAAGCAGTATCAGGAAGAAATCTGAGAAAGAGAACGCTATATTGATAAAACCAGGCTTACCTCATCCAGTGGAAAACTGCTTAATATGGCAAAAAGCTTATACCCTCCTCCTATCCCTCTCTGCCCAACTCAGAAGACACATGGTATTTTTAGATGGAGTGTCCACTGAAAGAAGGCTTTCAGTAGATATCAGGAGACTGAATAAAGTCTCACTTTCCCATTGGCTGAATGAGTGGTAATGAGCCCATTAAACAACACATTTGCTGAAGAACCTTCCAATTCTAAGTGTCTCCGATTCTATAAGATAAAATAAGGGAAATGAAGCAAAGTGAGTGAAATCCAAATGTTAATAATGGCAAAAGCCACACTCCAGCCTTCCATTGAATATTTTGGCTGACCGCTGCTATCACCAAAGAACTGACATGAAAATCTAAGTAGCCCAATTACCATGCTCAATTATCAGGTCAAGTAAGGAATCCAAATGTAATACCATCAGTATTAGATAGATCATACCCTCAGTGCATTTCTCTTCTTCGTTTCTTGCTCCTCCCCATAGGCTTTTATTTTTAGTTATCTTTAAATTACCTATTATGGTGCCCATATGGAAACTTTTTATAGTGAAATCATATCAGGGGTGGGGAATTCTGGTGTTTGCCATGTAAAAATCAAAGCATATATTAAAAGTAATGAATTCTGGAACATGCTACAACACAGACAAACCCTGAAAATATGCTAAGTGAAATCAACCAAACACAAAAGGATAAGTACTGTATGATTCCACTTGATGAGGTACCTAGAATAGGCAAATTCATAAACACAGAAAGTTGACTAGAGATTACCAGGGGTGGAGGGAGAGAAAATAGGAAGTTACTATTTAATGGGTACAGAGTTTTTCTGTCTGGGATGATGGAAAAAGTTCTGGAAATGGATAGCTGTGATCATAGGAAAACCCTGTGAAAGTACTTATTGCCAATGAATTATACACTCCAAAATGGTTAAAAAGTTTTGGGTTGTATTTTATACCACAATTAAAAAGTGAAAAAAGAATCAATACATACAGTATCTGTATTACAAGTGTCCAAAATGGAAAAATATTGAAGTATTTTTAAAAAGAGTATAGAACATGGGAAGTTCCATGAGGACAGGCACCAGATCTTTTTTGTGCACTGTGATAGAGCAGCTATACTGTTACACAGCAGACTCTCCATAAATGTTTGTTTAATAAATAAGTGATTAGAAGAAAATAGAAAGAGACTCCAAAGGAGAAAACATAATATTTAAAAATCATCAAACTTTCTTATTCATGAAAAAGAATAAGGAGCATATTCCAGAGAAAAATACCAACGCTAATCTATCTAAGCTCCCTCAGGGAAGGGAGAGCGTCACTGCATCAGTACTTCCTCACAGCAGGTCTTACAATGTCCTACGCATAGTAGATGGCTAATAAATGTTTGCAGAATGAAGAGTTAAAAAGTGTATGACTGTAAAATCAATGTCATAAAATAACTTCACTCTTCCCCTTTTTAAAAATTACTTACTTTTTGCAAATGTACAATTACTTCTGTAATTGTGTGAAAAAATAAACCTAGTGTCTTATACCAAGTGAAGGTAAAAAGATAAATAGCTAGAACATATCACTCTTAGAAAAACAACAACAACAACAACAACAAACACAGAGCACATCATCTGAACAGGAAAAAAAAGTTCTTTTAGAAAAAAAAGAACTGAAGTATGGAAAAAAATAGCTTATAATCCACGTTGACTTTTTAGAAAGTAATAAATAGTTAAAATAAAAGAAAACTTAGAATTCTCTTTGGAAGAAAATCCAAACATTCATTTTCAAAAATCAATGTCCCACCATTACAATCAATAGTTGAGTAAACACAGAAGGATATTAGGCTCCTAGTTGCCCACCCCTATGCAAAAAAAAAAAAAGAAAAAAAAAAAAGAAAAAAATCTCTCACTTGTCTATCAAGTAATCAAGTGTTCTTTCTTAAAAATACTAATGTCACAAAATTATATACAACTGGCTTATGGCCAGCATGCTACAGCAAGTTACTGATGATTTTCTCAACTGATATTCACTATCTACATCATTTACATTTTACATGATTTGCTGAGTTGAAGTATACATAAGTAGAATATTTTTAAAGCAAAAAATCAATGCTGACCCCCTTAGCATTCAGCATATATATATAGGAGATGGATCCTAATAAATTCACCAGGACCACGTAAGGTAGTAGTCTCACTCTGAACAATATTAAAAACATGTTCTTCAACTTCAACTGCCCCCCACCCCCAAGACTGTTTGCCAATTAACAAAGGAAATAGAAATTCAACCCCTATAGATATCAAGGTTTACATTTCTGTCTCTCAACTGTTATCTTCCTCACAAGCAGGTAAGCATCATTTTGGAGTCGCCTGCCTGCTGCCTGGTCCTTCATGCATGCAGGGGTTCTCCATTAGCATCCAAAATGCCAGCAGTCTACTATTAAAGCCAGCACTTCAAGCAGAACTGTATGAAGGATTATCACCTCCGTACATGAAAGCATAGCCACTACAGGTGTAATGATGCAAAATACCAGCACACTGACCTCTGCCAGGCAGCACAGACATAAAGCAGGTACATTTCTGTGCTCTAGAAGAGACGGGGGTGCAGTGAGCAAGGACGAAACCCCCTGTCCCTAATATATTAGAGATGCTTATTCCACTCAGATCCTATCTGGAGAATTCACGGACATCAGTTTACCCAAATGAAAGAAGTGGTCTCCCGTCCTTCACTGGCTTGAATCAGAGGGCATTCAGCCAAGCAGAGCCACGCAAAACAGTCTGTACGATCTCTTTAGGCTGTTATACATAAGACGAGTTTCAGAAGAAATAACACTCAGCTATGGCAAAGAAGCACAGGAGACGCTAAACCTTTCCCTCATCTTATCACTGCTACCGGTGTTTACAAACTACAAGCAGTAGCCTTGGGAGCCTCAAGAGACTCTCCGTGAGTAACCTCCTGTCAGATCCCTAATTTAAATACCCCCTTGATCAATCTGTAATGTTTCTGGCAGTTAAATAGAAGTGGGTGAGTAAAATGACATGCATAAAATGAATCCTTTTCAAGTTGTAAATGAGTGAGTCAGGATTCAGACTCGCCGAGATGCTCCAAATTAAAACCCCTGCTCTAATTTTAAGCATGCTCCGTCTTACCGTTCTGCTGCTGTCTCTCTCAGGCTGGATTCACCTGGAACTCTTTAACATGTCTCTAGCAATGTGTTTGCACCAGGCCAGGCTCACACAGCAACTGAATTCACATCTTTCTGCACTAGCAAGCTGAAATGGTACGGCCGTACTACAACCAAGAAAGGGGGAAGCAAAAGAAAAAAAAAAAAGAAGAAGAAGGAAAAAAAAAGAAAAAAAATCCACACACACACACACACACAAAACAGAAATCACCTAAGAGAAGCCAATCTCAGTGGAATAAGACCAAAAATAGTTCAGAAGAATACAAAGGACATACTAACATTCAGTATCAATAGCTTTAACAGTTCATTTTTCCCCTAAAAAATCTAATTTTTTTTCTCCAAACACGATGGACTTGCCTGTGGAGTTCCCAGGAAGGCAGAGTAACCAGCCTCTGCAGCAGCATTGCAGCCAAAGTAACCGTGCATATGCTGCCCAGGCAATTCACAGCATACTGTCTCTTCAGAAAGATATTGATTTGCAATGCAGGGTTGCTTCAAACAAATACAGAATGGGAGCCAAACAGCTAATGGTGATTGCATAGGAGGAAAAGCATTTAATCAAGGGGATGTACCTCATCATACTCAATTCAATTTTTTTACAGCACTGGAGGAAGCCAGTAAGTATCCTGAGTGACAACCCTATTAAACAATAATCTGAGGTCCTATAGAAGGCCAATGAAGGCTACCATCATCTGTGCTGCAAAAGCCACTAAAATAGTTTAATGTGTCTATGTGTATATACTTGTCATATGCAAATGGGGCATAATGAGAACTCTAAAATAACCATGCACCAAATAAATGAGGTTAAAAATGCACAGGTGTAGCACTTACAGAACCAAAGTGATAAAATACACTTATGAGCCTATAGCATTCTTGGTTAGAGGGGCTAGAACTCATACCACTCTCAAAAGTAAAACGCCAACACAAACCAGATCTCACAATCGTTAGGTTAATTGTGTCAAGTCATACCACACAGTGCTGGGTGCTGGGTGGCAAGAAAAAATGCCAGAATGCTACTCTTATAGCGACCCCTACAGGACTGAGGTTGATTTACAATCCGTCTTTGCTGAAAGTACTTCCTAGCCTCAGAAAATAGAATCACCAAGGGGCATAAATTAGGGTAAAATACAAAGATACAATTGAGAAATGCTTTAGGCAAGAAATTTTAAAAGTCAAGCATGAAATCTGACCTCACAGATATTTACTTAATTAAGAGATTAAAGAACAGAGGAGGAAACTGCTGTGTCAATAGTGAGTGGCCAAGCCCACAGGACTGGATGCACTTACAGTCGGAGAGCTCAGGGAAAGGTGTCTTCCTCTCACATCCTAATTGATTGAAAGAATCATTTCCCCCATCCCCCATTTGCAAACCATCTTCACCTTCATCCTATTGAATGACACTGTGAAGATACTGTACTTTACTTTTTTCTGCAACACAAAAGTGCATTTAAAAAATCTTACAAAAACTTCTTCAAACACAACCATATGAACTTCCTTTTTCAACAAAGGCAAGAGAGAAAGCTACCTCCTTGCTATCTGAAAACTACTGAGTTACATGAGCATCATTTCCGCAGAGGGGACTTTATTCCAATAAATCTTTCAAGAATCTGAGGGTTTGTTTGTGATTGCTTGACCCTCCAGCCCACAAAGACTCTCCTTCTTCAGAACCAATAGCAGATCTTTAAATCACTTAAGACTTAATCATATGCTTTCTCAAAACTCTTGTCCACATTTCCCCCATTTTAAGGTCCTTGAGGAACAAACTCTATCAACTGCTTCTTTTTTTATTGCCCCAGAGCATATAACACAACGCTAGCCATCTAGAAAATATTAAATAATATTTAAAAGAATTAATAAATTTACCAACTCCATTTTTAGGGGCTTAATCAACTTCCTTCCCCCATCATTCCCTGAAAAACCTCCATGTCAGAAGTGTCATCTTCAGTCACTTACTCTAAGCAGTGCCTATATCTTTCTTCCTATAGAGTTGGCAGATTAGGGCATGTATAATGTTCATGTTCATGAAGCTATCCTGTATAAGAACCAACAAACTCAACACAATAAAGTTTTTCCTTTATTTTTTCATGTGTTCGTTCAATAAACATATGCTGATGCACCCAGCAACATGAAAAGCCATGTTTTCTCTGCATTCAAGGAACCTAGTGAGTGGTTAAAAATAAAGCCAGTGATTATAATATACTGCAATGTGTGTTTTGAAAGCACTTAGTTGGGTACAAATAAGGATGGCTCCGAAAAGGCTTCAATGAGGAGGCAGCATGAAACTCAGTTTTCTAGACACTGTCTGGGCACCGAGAAACCCAGAAAAGGACAAAAGGATCAGAAGCCTGAAACTGGAAGGGAGGAAACCACTGAGCAGTAAGTAGAGTGGTGGGAGCTGTGAAGGCTGAGGAAAAGATGGCACAATGCTGCCATAACAGACCTGTACATGTAAGAACACAAGTCTGAACCTAACAGACGCCATGACAGGCTTTAAGTTTCTCCTCTAAACTAGGTCTAAAGGTCAGTCTCTCCAGAACTGTTAGGCGGTTACACATTGCCCGAGGCAAGAGAGACCACCCTTGTAATATCCTTAACATTCCTAAGGGCAGGCCTAGAAACAGAAGCTATAGGTAATCAGTTATTGCTTAAGGCTAGTTACACCCTAAGTGAGGGTCCTGGGTCCTGGGTCTACTCTGTGATTGGTTAACACTCTAAATGTTGTAATTGGGTAAACCTGCTGTCAATAATATTGTGTAATAATAATTGGATCACTGTACCTATGTCACAATTTCCTGTAACTCCCCCTTCCCAAACTCATAAAAGTCCTACTCCACCTTTGTTTGGGCTCGCTCTCAGCATGGATCCACCACGCCTATAAAGTCTGTGAGCCTAAACCCGTAATAAAGCCCTTAGCGTTTGCATGCGTGCTTCGGTCTCCCAGGTAATCTCTGGTTTTGGGGGGCGATATTAAAATCTGGGCATAACATACACTATGCTGAGAAGCTAGAGATCTTATTCTACAGGAAGTTGCCATTTAATCCAACAGGAAGGCACTGAAAGACTACAAGCAGAATAGCAGCTAGATGGGATATTTCATTTTACAACAGGGTAATGATGTTGAACGGACTAGAGGGGTGCGAGGGAGGCTACAGGGAGACTAAGACAAATAGTTCAGTCAAGGTCCTGACCCAAAGCAATAAAAATGGAGATGGAAAGACAAAGGAGGAGAGAGACGATGCATTACTTGTTGCATGACAGGACAGGAGGTCTAATGGAAAAGAAAAATCCAGCATGGCCCTGAAATCTTAGCACAACTAGGTGAAAGGTGGAATCATAAACTAAAGAAATGGATACAGAAAGAGCAAAAGCTTGAGGAGGAGGAGGGGAAATTACCACAAATTCAATTTTTACATGTTGAGTTTTAGGTATCTTTGGAACATCCAAGTGGACGTGTTGAGTAGGCAACTATATAAGAGTATGCAGCCCAGAAAAAAATGGTCAAAAGTTATGTGTCTCTGGTTAGGGTCTCCTAGAAATAGAGCTGAGCCAGGATTCTTGTTCACCTAATTTACTGAGGATGAGCTCTCAGAGAAAAGGAGTGAGGAGGTGGGACAGGCAGGATGGGCTGAAGCAAGGAAGAGTGGCCTCAGAGAAAACAGTCACACCCAACATTAGTCCCACCTGAAGCAAGAGGGCTGGTCTTGCATAACCCTGGACTGATCATCACTGACTGAGGCCTGGACAGGAAGGGCTTCTGTTTAGCCTGGGTATCCACTGACCAAGCAGATCCGAGCAGGGCACCCTCAGTGCTCACCTCTCTGTGCTTCAGCCACAATGGACAGTTCGTTTTCCTTGAAGATGAAATCTGCCTCAGGACCAAGCTGCTCTCACTCCCTACAATGTTCTTCCTCAGGTAATCTGGGCCGACTCCCCCTCACGACTCAGCTGGATTTCAGTAATCTCCTCAGCGTCCTTCCCTGGCTTCCCCCTTCTGTGGTTGCTCCTTCCTCGCCATCACCTTGCACGGTTTTTGCTCCACCATCTCATTTATTTATCTGATTGTCTTCTGCTCCCACTAGCATATAAATGGCTCCAGAGCATGGACTTGTACTCATTTCCCCACTGTACTTCCCCAGCCCCAAGCAGAGCACTTAGCACCTGAGGAAGGGGTGCTGCTGATGACAGTCATTCAGACAAAGTTGTTGGGGGGAAACAGTGTCCGCATATGTACAGCTATCCAAGTTTGGCCATACAGAAGTGAAAATAGAGGCTAGAAGGCAAAGCTGCAGGAGATTAATCATTATGTTCATGTCACACAGGATTCACATTCCACTACTATTAAGAATGTCTTTATTATAGGACATTGAAATGTATGTGAAACTACACCGCAGAAGAACAGTAATAGATGTTAAAATAAAGAGATCTCTAAAAAAGTCTTTTTTAAAAACATCTTGTCAGTGGACATACAGGAAAAGATAAGAACAAAAACTAACGGGCAAACAAAAAAAAAAAAAAAAAAGGCTACAATGTGACC
Organism: Suricata suricatta; assembly: GCF_006229205.1. Classification (NCBI taxonomy): domain Eukaryota; kingdom Metazoa; phylum Chordata; class Mammalia; order Carnivora; family Herpestidae; genus Suricata; species Suricata suricatta. The sequence continues at coordinate 77,142,736 of NC_043701.1, read as the reverse complement.
TCTATCTGCTTAGGTCATTTCTGCAGGAAAACAAAAATTGATCCCTTGAACTATGTGCTTTATATGTGATTTTTTTTTAGTTAAAATGTGTTTTGCACTTCCCTGACTTTTCAAATGAAATATAATAAACCCTGTCTAATCTTCAACTGATGATAGGTCAATTATGAACATTAGTGACAGCCATCAGGGATTAACAGAATCCACATGGCCATTGGCTCTTCATCTCAAAACCTGACATCTGTGCATTCCTCTAATTCATTTTTATGGTTCATTCCCTCTTTGCCATCAGGCTTCTCTTCCAAAGGCTCTGTAAATGCCCCTTCTTCCTAACACCACCACACTCTTCTCAGTCTTGCCACAAGTTCCTCTATGATCCCTACACTTGGGCAACTAATTAAACAGACTCATCAGGACACTGAATAGAGGTTCAAAAGGCAGCCGAAAAGCAGGACCAGGAACTTTCTCCTGAGGAAAGAAGTATTAGCCAAGTTACCCACCAATCGCAGGCTCTGCGCAGTGGGCTCCGTGGTACTTCTCACCTGGGTAGAAACTCTGGTTTCATATCAGTTTACCCAGAGCCACCTCAGACATAAGAGGCTGTCAGATACCTGACCTTCACATAAGTACAGTCTTAAAGACAGACTGTCTCCCCACCCAAAAACAGATCATGGACAAAAGAAGTAACTGAAGAAAAGGATTTTTTTTAAAGCCTTATTTTACCCATAAAAGGAAAAAGAAACATTAAATAAGGAAACTTCTTAAATATCAGAAAAGGGGAAAGAGAAAAGTCTACTTTATGCATATAAATCTAATATAGTAAGTCTACCTTATGGATTAATTTCCATAAAAATTTAAGTCTAAAGGAAGAGAAAATAATTTATTTTGAAAAATGATCAAGATAGAAACCTCCAAAAAGAGGTTGAATTTCAAATTACTATAGTTCCATGTAACCCTAGCAATTTCTTTCTATTGTTAACTTTTACAGTCAAAGTTTATGTTATGATTGATTTAAAAATATTCATGATGCTTTTAGTAAACACAAACCTACTTTTTTAATAAACTCTAAAAATTTCATGACTCAATTGTTCTCCATTAATGCCAGGCATTGCTTAGACTTCCACATATTCAGAGAAATGTTATTGAATCTAGGGGTACCTGGGTGGCTCAGTCAGTTAACTTCAGCTCAGGTCATAATCCCACAGTTCATAAGTTTGAGCCCCATGACAGCTCAGAGCCTGTAAACTGCTTTAGAGTCTGTCTCCCTATTTCTCTCTGTCCCTCCCTTGCTCTGGAGCTGTTTCTCTCAAAAATAAACATTAAAAAAATAATAACAAATAAAATACTTTCTAAATACCAAAATATCCATATGTCATTCATGGCATTTCATGGAAACTTTAGGATTTTTTTCCTAATATTTACACAACTTTAAGTGATTCTAGAGGGGGGGAAATGGACTAATTTTATTAGTAAATACAGGTAATTCTACCACAACTCAACAAATTTTTTCCTGAAAAATGTTGCATTCTGTTAAACTGCACCCAAAAAATAGGAGAGCTTATGCAGAAAATAAAATTGAGGTCAGACCATTCAAAATCCACACATCTACAGCAAAAATAAAAATGAAATAACCCTAAGACATACACACACACTCACTCACTCACTCAACTCACTCATAGGCCATATCCTCCTCTGTGCCTTCCCTACAGTGCTGACACTGATTTTTGCAGACAATAGATACTCCATGTTTGTTTCTTGGCTAGAGATAAATCCTATGCTGGTCACTATGAACTGCAGAAAATATGTCCAGGTGAAAAAAATTTGTTATGAACTTCATCTAGGTTGGAAATTAAAAGCCCAAAGACAGAGGTATAGCAGGGAACTTTATGTTTGTCAAAAAGCAGCATGAAAGGTTGACTATCATGAACCTAAGAACAGAAACAGGTAGATACAGATTACAATAATAAAAAGGCAAGCCTTATTTTTGCCTCAATTTTAAAAATCTAAAGTCTGGGGCACCGGAGTAGCTTAGTTGGTTAAGTGTCCAACTTCAGCTCACGTCGATCTCACAGTTTGTGGGTTCGAGCCCTGCATAGGACTCTGTGCTGACAGCGCAGAGCCTGGAATCTGCTTCAGATTTGGTCTCTTTGCCCCTCCCTCCCACCACTCTCTCTCTCTCTCTCTCTCTCTCTCTCTCTCTCTCTAAAAATAAATAAACACTAAAAACTTTTTTAAATCTGATGTCTGATCACAGTTTTGCCTCTAAGGGTTCAGTCTACTCCTTTTTAGGGAACAATTTTCCTCCTGCCTGTATGTTGTATTTTCTGGTTGTCAATTACCCTGGGTAACAACTTGCCTACAACTAAGTCTTTGCTTCTCCTCAGTTAAATTTTTAATCCTTGGCAATCAGATTTGTATCTGCATTAAAACAATATGGTTTCTATATACATATCTACATATAAAACAATATATGGTTTCTATATACATACCTACACACACTTATGTATTTATTATTTATTCAAGTAACATTCAAGTAACATAAAATGACTAGGTATTCAGATGGCCTAATGCAGTTTTTTTATTCCCGCTCTTGCAAAAACACAATCGGAGTTTTGATGTGCTACCATGCGTGCTACCATGCCCCAAGTATATGAAAAGTAGCAGAGGATCCAGGTGTAAAAACGATCTTAGTATGACCATATTCACAAAAGAATAGTATCAGAGAGTTCTAGATGTGTAGCACTAATATGATCTTAGAAATGTGAATTAAATTATAAGACTTCAGTGGCAGATACAAAATCCTCAGGTAGAAGCAAGAAGAAAGGTAAAATGCATTGAGAAAAGATGTGAGGATTTTCTCTCTTCCTGATGTCAGGATGCCAGTATGAAGAAGCTACAAATCCAAGACCATCAAAAAGCTTCTTAAGAAGCTAAGTCTCTATTTAAAAAAAAAAAAACCTTAAGTTTTTTATGTTAACTATGAAAAGGGAAGAAAAATTCTCTAGTTCAGGGTTATAAGTCAGCTTTATTGCTTTTAGGAACTGTAGACTAGCTTTCTAAAATTCTACTTAGTTAGAAAATCGGAAAATCCCAAAGGAAAAAAACTTTTTTAACTGAGCCTTCCAAAAAGACACATAGAAATAATTTTAAATCATCTTTGACATTTTTTAATCTATAAGTTCCTTGTCACTGGTCTAGTATATACTGTAAAATATCAAAATAAGAAGGAATTATTATTTTCTTCCTTTGTCTCACTCTATAACCCTAAAAAATAAAATCAGAAGCAGGGCCATGGAAAAGAATGGATAACAATGCTGTACATTCAACAATAAGCATGATAATGAAAAGAAAACCAACTGAAGAAACTCGAGATTGAAATTAAAATATGTGCTCCTATGTAATTTAGTTTGCTTTGGCCAATGTCTTGATATTTGCCTTTTCAGGCTAATGCTGGTATAATTTAGATCATTCTGTGTTTTTTTTTTAGCTTTAAAATGTATTTATTTATTTTAAACATTCTTTAAATATATAATTTATTCCCAAGTTACCTAACATACAGTAGATACAGTGTACTCTAGACAGTACAAAGTCTTTGGGAGTAGATTCCCATGAGTCATCACTTACATATAACACCCAGTGCTCCTCCCAATAAGTGCCCTCCTCATTGCCCATCACCCATTTTCCCCATCGCCCTGACCACCCACCCCCATCAACCTTCAGTTTGCTCTCTGTACTTAAGAGTCTCTTATGGTTTGCCTCTTTCTCCATTTGAAACCACATGTATATCTCCTTCAAAGAACAGAAAGCAAACCACAGTTATTATTTGTCTAAGGAAGCACTGTCATATGATCATATAACCAGTCCAGTCTCACTGGTGGAACAGAGAATGAGGTTCAAGGAAAAACATGTACAAGTAACAGTGATATTAACAGTTCTGAAATGTTTTCACTCCTACATTCTTTTCATATCCTGTAAAACACCAAGAACAGCAGCATTCAAATACTGTTTGAATTCTTTCAGCTACTCCTTGTGGAACATCCTTCTTGAATGATTATTAAAATAAGCTGGTTCCTGGAATGGTTCCCCCCACTCTGACACCATCTGCTGCAGCCTAGGGAAGGCTGTGCCCTGTCCAGGACCAGACCAGGGGTCCAACCTAGGCCTGTTGTTCCCTGGAACTCTCCCAAGCAGAGCGGAATTGGACATATCACTCTACTCCTGATGGTGACAAAGCAGAGAAAGCATCAGCTTAGAATCTACCAGTCACTGTCAGTGTCTCAAGCTCTTTAGAGAAGATGGACTGATATTCTGAAACTAGCAAGTAGTAAAAGTAGAGAATAAGGGCAAGAGACAGACAGCATTCATAACTAGTCCTTGCCACTGAGGTCCTTGGCACCTTTCTTTCCTTTTCCTTTTCTTTCTTTTCTATCTTTCTTTCTTTCTTTTTTTTTTAATAAAGTAGGCTTCATGCCCAGTGCGGAGCCCAATGCAGGGTCCAAACTCATGTCCCTATGATTAAGACCTGAGCTGAGATCAAGAGTTGGACACTTAACCAACTTAGCCACCCAGGCACCCCTGCCTTTCTAAAACACAAATTATTCAGCCCTTGCTTCTATCCTACCACATTATCCTCCCCTTGAAACCTATTTTTCCCCTCCAACCACTTCCACTTGGTTTTCAGTTCCTTGTAAGGAAGAATACTTGTGCACGTGGAAAAACACATACAAAAGGATGGGGAGCCACAGTGAAGCACTAACGCCAGAGCAAGAGCTAAGAAACTTCATAGATGTGTTGCTTTAAACTCCAGGAATAGGAGACTTAAGGTTGATGACTCCTTCGATGGTAGGAAAGCACAGGTTTAATGGCAGCCAAATGTTTTTACAAAGCTACTTCATATACCTATTGCACATAGGAATATTTCTATAAACTTGTACTAAATTATCACATATATGAAATTTTTAAACTTATTCTTATAATTTACAGAAGTTATATAACTGCCATAAGATATGGAGTATTACCTACTAATCAGGTATCTGCACCTGTAGAAAGCCTAAATACTTGGGCCAATTGGTTTAACCAGGCATACAAGTTGCTGTGATAGCATGTATTTAATTTTAGGCACAATACATAAGTGATACTAAACTGATTTGGCCTTGTACATACCATTTATAAACTCCTGGTAAATATCATTACCGATATGTAGCAAAGAAATGTTACTGGAATTACACAAAGGAAATCAGTTTGTTACGCCAACCTTATGCTTTAAAGGCTTTCTAGCCATGAAGGAAAGAGAGTTATTAAAAATTAAACAAGAAACAGCAAGGGAATTTTAGAAAAAGTCACAAAAGTGTACTAGGGACTTATGAAGTATATAAAGAAAGTGTTAAGAAGACATTAAACTATGCTTCCTGTATTTCATTACCGAAGGATTTTTTTCATGTTCTATTCATTTACCAACCATTTATTGAGCTTTGTATTAAGCACTATAGGGGGTATAAAGATGAATGAGACACAATTGCTATTCTTACAGACACTTATACAAATTAAGGATAATACAAGAAATAATTGCTATCGAAGACATAAAAGAAAATACTATAGGAACTCAGAATGAGGGAAGCCTCACAGATAAAGCAAAACTGTCAGATTTTCACTTTAGGTAATCAAGTTCTGAATACCAAAGTCACAAGACATCTGGAGGGAAAATGTATACCTAAAACTAGCTATGATCACTCTTAGCACAGAACTGTTATCTCTGGATGTAATTTGATAACTTAACAAAGAGCCTCTGTAATATCAAAGAAGCACAGCCTAGAAGAGTTGAGTAATTTCCATGATTTGAACCCTCATGAACAATGGTTCTTTTCTCCCCTTTGGCGGAAGATTATTTGGATGGACTCCAGGGACTCCAAGTACACTGCCTGCCCATCTGGTTCAAAGATGTGTTTTTTCCTAGTCACCCACAAGGCAGACAACCAAACTCTTTTTCTATATTCCTTAAGGAAAATTGACTTTTGGGAATTGTTGCAACAGCTAGTCATGGGCAACTTGGAGACCATTCTTAGCTCTCATTCTTCTTCCCAGTTTTGATTCTAATTTAGGGAAGGTAATGGTTTACTGATCACAATACAAAGGCCCAGACTGATTAACTTGGCTTTACCCATCCTCCGTTGCAGCATCTGATTCCCTATAGAATCACTGTTTCTTCTAACCATTTAAAGAAGCTTTGATTCATATAAAAGTTCACATAAAACAAAACTCATACTTCCTGACTGACCCCAACACAACCAGTTCCTTCTATGGGCACATAGTAACTACAGCCCTAGGAAGACCACCTGACTTCAAGTAAGCCCTACTGGGTACAAAGCCTTCCTGACCTAGGGCAAGATACCTAATTTATGGGAATAATAATAATTCAATACCTTTAGAGGGTTGTTGTGAAGCTAAATGGTATATAAGCTGCTTTGAACAGCCTTCAGTAAAACAAAGGCTTTTACAACCCAGTGATAAGCATAATGAATTCTGAGGAGAGTTCAGACACTAAGCCTTTAGGCACCTCAGATACTCCTGGGCTTGCACTTCTGCATGAGGTCTCATACTGGTCTGGGTTCTCTTGGTTCAGATTAGCCTGGGCACTTCCTACTGTAGCAGCTGTGGGCTGTCATGCTCATTCTGTCAGTCACTCTTTATGTCCATCAATTCCTATTGATTCTTCGCCAGTATTCCTATTTCTGTTTCTACTGAAATTGCAATCGCACTGTGCTTTTGTACCATTCCATTAAATTCAACTACTTTTTTACAGCGACATTTACTACCTTACAGCCTTTCTTGATATTTCCTTTGGCTAAAGGTAGAATAAGCTATATATAGTTCTCTATGAGTTTTAATGAGAAAGCTTAGCTCACCCTCATTCCTCCTCCTTACTCCCCACTGCCCTCCCCTCCAGACTTTTTTCCTTCTCTATCTATCATATTTCTCCATTATAACTACAAAGCTGCAGCTTAAGAGTCAACTTAAAATGAGAACTCATGGTTAAGGAAATGTAACAAAACTTCAAAGACAAGGTTTAACAAACATTAGAATGATAGCAAGAGCTTTTACCACCATCAGGACACGCAAGGGAAATTTAGTGAATATCAAATGCTAGAAGAGGTAAACTTTACATTTTCCAACAGAAAAATCAGCCACATAATGTATTCACACCTAGCTGCCACCAGAAACTATGGACAAGAGAAAATTAGAAAACAAAAACTCATCAAGAATCAATTTTGCAAGAAAACTTTTCATATAAACAGTTCTAAATTGGCAGGCACACATTTCCAAAAGAATTAGGGGTGTTTGTAGATAATTGATGCCAATCAAGAAGTAAGACTCTGTATTCTGAAACTGCACTAAACAAAATGTTCTATCTGATCAAAGAAGAAATAAAATTCTAAGGCATCAGCTTTCAAAACATACACAAATAACTTGCTGTCTTATTAAAATTAAAATCTATGCTGATATCTATGTAGAAGCAGAGTGCCACATGTGCTAAACCTCAGTCAGAAGAACTCACCGCCATCATTCTCTTGCTCTCATTTACCAAAGTATTTTACTTCTATGTGCAAGTGGCACAAAGTAGTGGAACATGGAAGATGTATTTTAATAGTAGGCAAGGCAATTTATTAGTAGACTTCATTACCGTGCTATCACTGCAATTAGCATGAAGTTAAATCAAGAATATAAACACTAACAAAAAGTAATTTAGTGTTAGATACAGACACAAGTGAAAATACCACCACCACAGGACTCTGAGGATGACCCCTTCTCCAAGATATTCCCAACACAGTGAGAATAATAAGGTACGCATATGATTGCATGAACAGTTAATTTTAACTAAAACTAACCTTACCTATCAGAACAAGCATCAAATTGCATGTATTAGCTAATTTTCTTTAAGCATTATTTAAGAACTTTTTTAAAACAATTGGCATGTCCATTCAATACTTCTTTTTACTGGAAAAATGTCTGATTCATTTAACTTCATTTAGATATTCTATAAGAATTAAAATTCTATAATGCCATCAATTTTGCTTCAGATATACAAAATCCTCTTTACAGTTTTTACTCTAAAATTACTTATAGGTTTATAGAAAGATCTCATACAGGGAAGTTCAGCTTTATATCAGTCCAAAGATACCATCTAACACCTGAAAAGTTAAAAGAAGAAAGTTATTATAACTGTACCAAAAGGTGACACCTTTAAAAAGGATTTTAATATCATAGGGAATGCAATAAGCCTTATCTTTTTCAATGAAAATTTTCTCATGTTTATAAGGACTATAGATATTAGAGCTAAGAACTACTTCAGCTAAAGCATGTCTTCTTGTTTCACAAAAAAAGAGGGGAGAGGAATGAAACTATCATTCAAAAAGTTACCATCTACCTTAAATCTGTCTTGATCCTGCAGCCCCTCTTACCTATAAACTTTATTACTCTGTTCCCCATTAGCCCAAATCTTCAAAAAGAGTAGTTAACCCCAAACTCTGCTACATCCCTTGCTTTCATTCTGCTGCTTTAAAACAAAACAAAAACAAAAACACTGAGTTATAACTGACATAATAACACTGTAGTAGTTCTAGGTTTGCAACATAATGATTTGACATGTGTTTATACTGGAATATGATAGCCACCCATCAGTTACGGCAATGATTTTTTGACAGCAAAAGTAAAGGCACCAAAAGCAAAAACTGCCTTTCATTCTTCAATTTATTTTAATCAGGTTTCTGCCCTCTCCACTGCATTTAGCAGACCTCAGCAATTGACATAACTGATCAACTCCTCCTTCCTGAAACTTTTTCTTCACTTAGGCTCCATGTCTAATTTTCTTCCTGCTTCATTGGCTCTGCTTCTCCATCTTCTTTGTTGGAGGTTCCTTTACTTCCCAACTTTTTAAGATGGAGGTGTCCCAAGACTGGGATTTGGGTCTCTTTTCATCTCTGTCTCTACTCCCTCCTAAGAGAATCTTAAATGTCATGGTTTAAATGTCATCAATACACTAAAAGTTCCCAAAATTATCTCTGTAGGTCTTATCTCTCCCTCGTCCCCAGACTCATATACTCAACTGACTGTATGACAACTCCTTTTGGGGATCTAATATGAATCTCAAACTTACCAGGTCCAAAACCAAATTCCTGATTTCATACGCTTCCAACACCAATATTCTATATCTCAGTAAATGGCCTTACCATTAATACACTTGATTTCTCTAGTCATAAACCTGCAAACGTTTGTTTGCTCTCCTGGATATCCTACATCCAATCCAACAGCTTGGTGCTCTTTTTAGAACATATTCTAAATCCAACCACTTCTCAGCACCAGCACCTGCTTCCATCCTAGCCTAAGCCACCAAGTATCTCATGGTGGTCACAACAGCCTCCTAACTTATCTTTCTGCTGCTATTCTGTTATTCTTCCCCCTAGTCTATACAGACAACCAGGGTTTAAAAAACAAAAAAAAGTATTACTGTCCTGCTCAAAAGCTAAGCATTTCTAACTTAGAATAAAATGTTGCTCCCAAACCGTGACTGGCAGGTGCTACTTTTCTGACCCTCTCATCAGTCCCCTTGTTCACTGTACAAGCCAGTTCACTCCAGCCACTGGAAGCCTGCTACTGTTTAAGAGCATGAAGCCCCTCTATGTCTCAAGGCCATTGCACTCTCATTCCAGATATTCTCCCAGTTTGCTCCTTTCTTTCTTTCCTTCAGATCTACACTCAAATGTCATTCTCAGAAATGCTTTCCCTGACCACCTTATTAACACTTCTCCTCATGGGTCTCTTTCCCCTTCCTTCCCTTGCTTTGCTTTATGATTCTTTGCACCTCTTCCTGACTGCTATACTTCTGTTTATTATCTTCCAGTCATCCCCATTAATTTAAAGGTTTTTTGGTAGCAGGGAGTTCTCTGTCTTGCTTACTCTTAAATCTCTAAGGTCAAAAACAGTGCCTGGCAAATGGGTGCTCAATAAATATTGGCTGGATAAATGCATGAATAATCATTTCTGTACTCTTACTCACTGCTTATGAGGATAGAGAATATACATTTTGATTGTTTATTACTTTAACACATGTGGTATAATACCAAAAGGGGCCACTAAATATTTTCCAAGTTATATGTTTAATGTTAGCTGGGGGATGGTTAGACAGAAAGAGCAGCATGGGCACAACAAATGAGGTAGGAAATATTTTAACATATCTATAGGACTATAGGTAGTTCCCTACAGGAAATATAAGGAGAGATAGGAGAGAACGAAGTAGGATGAGTAAAGGATGAGGTGTGGGATAAGGCTGAAAGCAGACAAAGGGCAATTGTGAAGGGTCCTGTGTGCTGGCCTGAGTTTTAGGTGTTATCCTGTAAGGAGCAAGGAGTCATGAGCAAGGAAACAGCATTTTTATTTGGGACAAATTATTCTGGTCATATGTGATTATATAATCCACATAACCATGTCTCTTCAGAGTGTAAACAGCAACTTTTCTGCTCAAGGTCTGCCTAGAAATAAGACATTAAAAGATTATTTAAGAAATAAGTCTTAAATGATTATTTAACCCCTTATCATTCATACCCAAAAGGTATTCATAGTTTGCTAACAAACCTTTAACTAATTTTCTCATGCAACATTTCTCAGCACATTCCTACCTTTAACTAATTTTCCCAATGAAACATTTCTCAGCATGTTCCTATTTGAGTATTTTCCACTTTTAATCAATTAGCTCTTCAAGAACATTTACATGACAGTCTTTAATTAATGCACACAGATTCTCACATATACACAGTAAATCCATTAACTTATAATACTAAATGTTAGTATTACATTGGGTAGTGAAATATTCAACACGAAAATTCAATGATTTTTTTCCTAATTAGTAAGAACTGACATCTGATCAGCTACCAGAATAGTCTAACCAAACTTCAAATCAGTTGGTCCAGATATAAAAGTTCCTATTATTTTTAAGGTTAAAACATAAGTGTTATTTTCATATTTAATATAAACTTATATAGGAAAGCTTAATATAGAATAAGTATTATCAGTCCACTGAATTTCTTTTTTAATCAGATATCTTTCAATTAATCTTAAATGGGTTTGTTTTCATTTTTTTTTTAAATCATTGTTTGCCTTCTATTCCTCCTGGGTTTCTATGTATCCTTAGTGTTTCTGATGTAATAACTGTTTTCCCTCTTTTCCTAGATCTTACTCTCAACATCTCATTTAACAGTTACTCCATCTTTGCTTCAAAAAACATAGTGAGCAGCCATTACAGGTCTGGCACAGTGCCAAGCACTAAGGTGCAAAAGTGAGGAGATAAGAGCTCCAGCAGGAGGCAGATTCTGATGACAGCAATCCATGCCTCCCTCCCACCCTCTGGCCATCCTTTTGGTGTAAACAATGGCTTTAATCTCTATGACTCACCTGTGTCTGCCTTTACTTCCTTAGGCAAAAGACTTAATTCCAATGACACATTTGTTCTCCCTCAATGATCCTTCTTAGATTCACATCCTTATACTACAGGTCCATTTTAAAAGGAAGTAAATCCACTCGGGTAAACAAACAGTGTGTGCTATCAGAGCCGGCTTAAACAACTTCTCTCTGCTCAGTAAGCAGGTTTATGATTAATGTCAAGTCAGAGAGGAACTACAAAGGGAATCATAAAGAAGAATGAGCAAAGAAAGGCGGAGGACCTAAAGCCAATGACCAAGTAGATGTTCTCTCACTGGACCTCTTCATGTGTGCCTGGGACAGCCACTGAATTGACTCTTGGGATAAAGAAGCAACATGGCACAGTTACACTGTAGCACAAACTGGTTCAATTTCTTCTCTCCCGATCCACATCCCTGATGAGCCCTTTCCGGAAGTTCCCTAACAACACAACTATGAATGTATGGTGTTAGAGACAGCCAAAAACAAACAAACAAACAAACAAACAGTATCTGCACAAGCTATTCATGATAAAGATTCAACATAGGGGAAAATGGGGAAACCCTTGAAGATGTCTGCCCCCAGGTAGGAACACTTACAAAGTAAGTTCTAATCTTGGCCTGTTTCCTCCAAATATGTGAGGGGCATCACAGACTAGGGTCCATTTAGAATCTATTACAGGACTCATCACCAGCTTATATAACTTACACAACATCTGCTCAATAAATATTCAAAAATGAAGGAGTGCCAATGTTTTAAATTTTAAAAATGACCTTTAGACATCAACCTTAACATTTACATTCACCAGAAGTCGTCACATTTTAAATACCTGCGGGAAGAATACACAGAGCAACCATTTCAAAATGGAAAAAAGCAAATATGTACAAAATCTGCAATACTTCTATCACAGTACGAAAAAAATCTAGCTTTTTACACACAGGCTAAATGAACTATTCTTTCATTCATGTGCTTCACATTTTTATGCACCTTTTCCAGTACACCCTACAAGCTACAGAACCCTGCTGGCAAAATGCTTCTCTCTGGGGAGAATCTTTTTTTTAACTTGATAGAAGAAAATGCCGTGAATTTAAAGCAGGTTTTCTTTCTCTTCATAGCAGTGCAGTGACCTCTATGCAAAATATAATGAAAAATGCAAGTCAATGCTATAAGGTAGAAAATGAAACTGGGGTTGTGTCTACAAAAATATCACATCTATAACTTTAGAGCCCACACAATTGAAACAAAGAAAATATAAAATAATTTTATGCATTTAGGAACCCCTCCCAATAATGATATCTTTCAAGGGAGACCCAGATACTACTGATAACCTGCCTTTTTCCCAAATTGTCAAAGCAGATATATAAAAACACTAGTGGAATCAAAATATGATAAAAAAAAAAAAAACTAGTACATAGACTCTACTTGCTATTGCACTACTGCATCCCCCAAAGATTTGCAAGCCACAGTAAATTCAGAAACTACTTCCACAGAAAGGGCATCAGACTGAGATTCAGAAAGAACAAGTCCAGTCTAATTCGCTAAATTTATGAACAGTATTCTATAAATAGTGACTTGGCTACAAAGCCGGATGATCATGGGTAGGGGAGTTGTCAAGATCATTACCTCTCCTTCATAAAACTGGCCAGTCTAGCAATGTGGAATGCACAGTGGCTGACTTCATGATTGAAGATGTAGCAAGGAAGCATAACCTTTGTCCCTGTCTCCAAGACTGTGAATGGTAGCCTTCAAGAGCTAAAAGTAACCACCTAGGACTTACACCCAAAGAGAAAAATCTTTTCCTGGAACTATGAGAAGGATCATCTTAATCCTGAAGGCTATGAGGACCACTGAAAAAGATTTAGCAGTGGCGGGCATGGTCACATTTGAGTTTTAAAAAGATCAATAGCAAGAATTTTAAGGATGGGTTTTAGAGGTACCAGATGACTCTCTGAAGCCAAAGAGGGCACTACTATGCAAGTATAGGTTAGAGAGAAAAACTAAAACTGGGGTGACAGGAACAGAAAAGAAATTTGGACACACAGAGGATACGAAATTAATAAGATGAGAATGTGAAGGACAGGAAGAGGCAGCTGCTGCTCATGATCATGATGACTGCAACTAAGACTATTATCACTAAAAGGTACTCTGTGCTTCATTGTGCCTGTCATTATACTAAACACTTGTTCATATTATCTCATTTAATCCCACTGACTCTTCTAGGAGGTGTGTACCACTATTTTCATCTTCCACAGGAGAAAAATGAAGCCTAAAGAGGTTGTGCAGCATATCCAAAGTCACATAAGTGGTGGAACCAGGTCAAGCCTGAGTCTACTGATGTAGAGTCCTCAATCCAGCACTCTCATCTTCTAAGGCAGGAGCGAGATAATCTGCACTCCGTTGTCTTTAAGGCTTTTCATCTTTTCTCAAGTTGATACTAGATCTGAGTAATTCTGGTATGTATCGCTGACCTCCAAATGTAGGAAGGCTCAACATCACAATGTCTATCAAAGTCTAATAGCTATTGTGCATATATGAGAACCTCACAAAGATATATAGATAGATAAATAGATAGATATAGATATAGATATAGATATAGATATAGATATAGATATAGATGGCTATTCAAAGTAGAAGGCATGAAAATTTACTTTACCACTTCTGAAAACAGGCCTTCCAACCCAGCCTCTCACAGACCTACAATGTGGGTAGTTACAGAGAGAAAAAGGTGGCACCCTGTGCCGAAGGAATCTGTTAGGTTTTGATCAATAATGCATACCTTTAAGACATTTAAGGTGTTATATCTCCTGACTTCTCTGTGGTTCTCTGGGTACAGGTGGATTATAAAATCTGCTAGGTTACTACAAAATCAGATTGATTTTATCTGCTTTTAAGACACTGAAAGGGCCTCAATAATGCCAGAGGGAGTCGTATTTCCATGAGTACTAGCTGAAAACCTTTAATGTCTATCCTGGTTCAGGTAAAGACTGAAGGGGAGCGGTCAGAGCTTCATACTGAGGCACAGGGATCACTCTGGTAGGAGCTACTACTTTAAGTCACAGTGGTCATGATGGGCGCAGGGCCTAGACTGCCCGCATTCTCAGCATGACTCCACTATTCACCAGCTGTGAGACTTTCAACGAATTCCTACACTTCTCTAAGGTTTCCTCCCCAGAAAATGGGGATAACAAGTGTATCAACCTCAGATGGCTGATATGAGAATTAAATTAGTTGACGTTCTGAAGGGTTTAAGACAGTGCCTTGCACACAGCAAATATTACATACACATTTACTGCCTACAATAAAAACTTAAAAATAAAAACAATTCTGTACTTTTGCCAATTCAGAAGGAATGAGATGAAAAATAAATTATAATGTGTTCAAAAGCTAATTAACTTTCAAATACAAGGTTTATACCTATATAGCAATATAAGAAGTATACTACAGCAAAGAAACTACTTTTATATAAATGCACTAATCCCTGCTTAGGAGGGATACAAAAATGTGTTAAATCAATATAATACATAGAAAACAATTATAAAAAGAAGTTGGTCTATTTTTTATCAGGCTCCAAATAAGTAGATAACCTCAAATACCCTATTTAGCCAAACAAAAATATAAAATGGTCCTTCTACATTTTCAATTGCCTACTTAGATTTGTTACATGACCATCAAAGATTAAATTTAACCTTTAAAATTTCATAGAGTAATAATCATGAACTTTCATGGAACGTTCATGGAATAGTTCTCTCACACAGAAAAACACATATTGATCAAACCTACAAGCTATAAAATCTATTTTTAGTAAGAGAACCTATAAAAAACTTATGGTAGTCAGCAAGAATCACAGAGCCATTGTTCAAATGCCCACCTCTCTAAAGTGCTCATAAGGCAGTGAAAGAGAGGTAGTAAAAGAGACAAAATATGCCTGAAGGCATACTCTGTTATGTTTCATCATGTTTTTTCTTTCTTTTGTTGGTTTTTGTTTTTTGTTTTAGAGGGAAGATAATCCAGGTAGAAGGAATGGGGATTATATATTTCAGATATCTAAAAATGCAAAGGTGGTCTTCAATCACACTAAATTCTATTCACTATTCCACTATTTAAGGTTTCTTTAACTTCCCATTCTGTGTCCTGCCAAACTGCAGTTTTGTACCCACACACAGCACCATCTCGCAAAACATTTTATACCCAGACAATTTCAGATATCATTTTTAAGGTGAATCGTGAAATACTTATAATATAGCAAGATAAAATAAAAAGTCAAAAAGCTGAGGGGGACATCTGGTTCAATATGGCAGATTAACCACTCAGACCTTTTTGATCCTTTCCTCTAAAAATACATGCCAGTAAAGGAATAAAAAGGACATAAACCTACCAGGACAAAGAGAAAGTTAGGAACACTTCAACAGTGCAGGTGAAGAGGGAGGAGCCAAGATGGCGGAGAGGAGGGGAGCTCTGTAAACTTCGTCTGCCCCATCTATCGAACCGAGAAGGACATTACTCTCATCTGCAAGAGCGGAAGGGGAAAATACGGACTCCAGAAAGAAGAGAACCTCAAAGATACCTGAGTGAGTGAGTGCGAACTGGGAAGATTGGAAAACGGGCCAGCCCGAGACGGGCAGAGGAGGTGGGAGCCCCAGCCCAACACAGGACAAGCGAGCGGAGCCCGAGAGACAAAGGGAAGGGACAGAGAGACTGAACATGCTCATAGCACCGTCTCCGTGGAAGAGGTAAAGAACGCTTAACCACGCTTGGAGAGAGAAGCTCACTCCATAAATAACTGCTGGGTAGCCCAAGTCCCAAACCCAGGTGGCGCAAGGGAAAGAACAACTTCCAACCCTGCACCATCTCGGCAGGGAGTCAGCGGCCATGGCAGCTGCTGCGACAAGGGCACTCACTTCAACCTCAGTTTGGGGAGTGGGAGCACGCACCTCATTTCCACGGCGCATCTCGCCCCCGACATTGGCCTCGCGAACCCCGAATCCTGGGTGCCAACAGGGAAAACATAGCCCCCACACCTGCGCCATCCCAACAGGGAGTTGGCAGTCATGGAGGCCTGGGCACACACACAGGCTGCAGGAACTCCCAGCTCATTTCCGGCAGCACACGGCGCCTCAGGCAACACCTGCGCAAAGCCAAGAGAAACTCATTCCTCCCCCAAACACAACAGCAATCCCAGCTGGGGGCTGGGAATACGCAGTCGTGTCTGTGAAGGTGCGCACTTCACCTCCTGCTGCGCATCTCACCTCAGGCAGGGGCAGCCGAAATCCCTGCCTGAGCCAAGACAAACTGATTCCTCCCCCTAAGAAGCCAGCCACCAAAGCAAATATATCTCATCTGTGGTAGCATAAAAGTGCATGGACTGGAACTTTGAACCAAGGCTGGCCTGGAAAATACAATTCTGATCAACCTTGGCACAAGGAGATCAGACTCATTAGAGTGGCCTACAGTGCTTAGTTCAGCAGAGCATGGCATGCCGCCATTCTAATCTCTGCAGACACAAAGGCGGAGCCTCTGAGAGAAGCCTTCGAGACCAAACCATGCTTATCCACGAGGGGAAGCTCTGCTTTTTTTTTCCTTAAAATTTTTTTTCATTTTCGTTTTTTCTTCATTTTTTTCATCTCTTCTTTTTTTTGTACTTATTTTTTATTATTATTACCTTTTTTTACTTAATTTTTTTTTAATGTTCAGTACTTATTTTCCTTTCTCCTTTCTCCCTTTTTTTACCTTCTTGCAATCCAGATATATTCTCCTGTATCTCATCCTTACCTCTCCCCTCAACTGGTCATACACTTTTAGACTGTCCACTGTCCACTGTTGTCTCTGACCCCCTTAAATATTTTTTTCTTTTTTTTTCTTCTTCTCTTCTTTTCGTCTCTATCCTCTCCATTTTCTTTCTTTTCTTTCCCCTTTTAATGTGTTTGTTTGTTTGATTTGTCTCTGCGTGTGTGTGCTTCTCTTCCGTCTGTGTGTGGCTGTCTGAATTCCTTCGTAGGGCTACACCAAGAAACAAGCCAAAGTGTACATGACGGAGAGTCCCAAATATTGCTGACTGGGAAATAAAATATTCAAAGCCACAACAAGAGAAACTGAGAGACACCATTAAAAGAATATTTCCTGAAATGACAGGCCCTGGACAGTCAATAAGCCTCCTATAACAGAGAAATATTAACAGGGGCACAGTGCACAACAAGCTTTCTAAAGGTGACAAGAGACAGAAAACCAGCAAAAATGACATAACAGAGGAACTCCCCCGCCGAAGTACATCCAGAAGGAAGTCACAACCACAGAACTGCTCCAGGCAGATCTAGACAACATACCGGATCAAGAATTTAAAAAACCTGTCATAAGATTAATGGCTGGGATTGAAAAAAGCATCAAAGAATCAACTGAGACAATGAATAGGCACCTTGAAAATAGGTGTGATGAGTTAAAAAAGGTAATAGATGAGGTGAATAATAAACTGGAGGCAGCCACCTCAAGGATTGACAAGGCAGAGAGAAGAATAGGTAAATTAGAAGATATAGTTCTAGCAAAAGACGAAGCAGAAAAAAAGAGAGAAAAATTGATCCAGGAGCAGGAAAGGAGAATTCGAGACCTGAGTGATACAATCAAATGGAACAACATCCGTATCATAGGAATTCCTGAAGGGGAAAACAGAGAGAAAGGTCCTGAAGGGATACTAGACCAAATTATAACGGAGAATTTCCCAAATCTGGGAAAAGAAATAGACATTCAAATTCAAGAGGCACAAAGAACCCCCTTAACACATAATTTGAATCGGCCTTCGGCACGACATATCATTGTGAAACTGGCAAAATATAAAGATAAAGAGAGAATTCTGAAAACAGCTGGGGAGAAAAGGGACCTCACATACAAAAGGAAACCTATCAGAGTGGATACAAACCTATCTAATAAAACTTGGCAGGCCAGGAAGGAAGGAAAGGAAGTCTTCAATGTGATAAACAGAAAAAACATGCAGGGAAGAATCCTTTATCCAGCAAGCTTGTCATTCAAAATAGAAGGAGAGACCAAAGTGTTCTCAAACAAACAAAAATTGAGAGAATTCATGAACACCAAACCAGTCCTACAGGAAACCCTAAGAGGGACTCTATGAAGGAAATGTTGCAAAGAACACAAGGTGCCAGAGACAATACTATAAACATGAATTCTAGGGAGAACACAATGACTCTAAACCCACATTTTTCAATAATAACACTGAATGTAAATGGACTGAATGCTCCAACCAAACAACACAGGGTAGCAGAATGGACAAAAAAACAAAACCCATCTATTTGCTGTCTACAAGGACTCAATTTCAACTGAAAGACACCTTCAGGTTGAAAGTAAAGGGATGGAGAAATATCTATCATGCGACTGAAAGCCAAAAGAAAGCTGGAGTAGCCATACTAATATCAGACAAACTGGACTTTAAAGTAAA
>NC_043701.1:77122349-77123750 GCF_006229205.1 Suricata suricatta | reverse complement strand
AGAAAAGTACAAATTCAAAATCTAACAGAGCACCTACTGGAACTAGAAGGGAAGCAGCAAGAGCACCCCAAACCCAGCGGACAAAAGAAATAATAAAGATCAGGGCAGAAATAAACAGTATAGAATCCAAAAGAACAGTCGAGCAGATCAATGAAACCAAGAGTTGGTTCTGTGAAAAAATAAACAAAATCGATAAACCTCTAGCCAGGCTCCTCAGAAAGAATAGAGAGAGCACCCAGATAGACAAAATCATGAATGAAAAAGGATCTATTACAACCAATCCCTTAGAAATACAAGCAATCATCAGAGATTACTATGAAAAATTATATGCCAACAAACTGGATAACACAGAAGAAATGGAAAAATTCCTAAATGCATATGCACTGCCAAAATTCAAACAGGAAGAGATAAAAAGCATGAATAGACCAATAACCAGTGAAGAAATCGAATCCGTTATCAAAAATCTCCCAAGGAATAAGAGCTCAGGGCCAGATGGCTTCCCAGGGGAATTCTACCAGACATTTAAAGCAGAGCTCATACCCATTCTTCTCAAACTATTCCAAAAAACAGAAATACAAGGTAAACTTCTAAACATATTCTACGAAGCCAGTATCACCTTGATACCCAAATCAGACAGAGACCCAGCAAAAAAGGAGAACTACAGACCAATATACTTAATGAATACAGATGCAAAATACTCAACAAGATACTAGCAAATCGAATCCAACAGCACATAAAAAGAATTATCCATCACAATCAAGTGGGATTCATTCCTGGATTACAGGGCTGGTTCAATATTCACAAATCCATCAATGTGATCCATCACATTAACAAAAGAAAGGATAAAAACCATATGATCCTGTCGACAGATGCAGAAAAAGCATTTGACAAAATACAGCACCCTTTATAAATAAAAAACCTTGAGAAAGTCGGAATAGAGGAACTTACCTAAACATTATAAAAGCAGTTTATGAAAAGCCCACAGCTAATATCATCCTCAATAGGGGAAAACTGATAGCTTTCCCCCTGAGATCAGGAACACGACAGGGGTGCCCACTCTCACCACTGCTGTTTAACATAGTGCTAGAAGTCCTCGCATCAGCAATCAGGCAACAAAAGGAAATAAAAGCATCAGAATTGGCAAAGAAGAAGTCAAACGTTCACTTTTTGCAGATGACATGATACTCTACATGGAAAACCCAATCAACTCCACCAGAAGCCTTCTAGAACTCATCAATGAATTCAGTAAAGTTGCAGGGTACAAAACTCAATGTACAGAAATCAGTTGCATTCCTATACACCAAAAATGAAGCAGCGGAAAGAGAAATCAAGAAACTGATCCCATTCACGATTGCACGAAAAACCATCAAATATCTAGGAGTAAACCTAACCAAGGATGTA